>NC_084812.1:3904210-4159210 GCF_963583255.1 Pyrus communis
TTATTAAATGCATGCCTATGGTTCCGCCTAGTTAATTTGCATTGGAGGACCATTCTAAGGGTGATCATCTTTGATATATCTGCAATGAGTGATCACTGTCTACACAATTAAGTTATCCTTATGGTTATGCTTAATTAATCCACGATGGGGGACCATATAAATCCTAGATGTGATCATGCTTGATACATCTGTAATGGGTGAGGATAGGTTTCTGCTTGGTTAATCAGCAATGTGTGATCATGCTTGGTATAGCTGGGATGGGTGATCATTGCCTATACAATTCGATTATGCTTATGGCTTTGCTTGGTATATCAGTGATAGGGAACTATACCCATTTTAGGGGTGGTCATGCTTGGTACATATGCTATGGGTGATCATTGGCTATACGTTTAGGTTATGCATATGGTTCTGCTTGGTACATCCACAACGGCGAACTATATGCACTTTAGGGGTGATCATGCTTGGTATACCCGCGATGGGATGGTTACTACCTACCTAGGATTGTAAGGAGTAGTTGTGATTGATAAATCCACGATGTACGATGACTTCCTAGTGTGTTTCCATTGAGTGGTCTAGAATCCCATCTCTTGTTCAGTTTCGTTGAATTAGTCAAAAACCCTAGATTCTTGTTAATAGAAATTGCTCACGGTAGACATTTGCATTTGTAAATTAGGGTTACAGTATTGCTTGAATCTAAGTAGGGAAATGCATAAATTTGTGTTATTAAATTTTACGAATTGATACTTGATCTTGTTCGTTAATTAACGTAACTACTAACTATGCATCTTTGAATCATTGAACCAATTATTTGCTGTAATTTTGGAATTATGTTGGAAAACATTGTGATATATGTGATTGGCGAAGTGACAATCCTAGTTGTGAAATTGTTGCCTTAAGTAGTCTGGCATCCAGTGAGCCATGCTCGTTGAGTTCCATCTATGTTTCTTGCTAGTTAATGCCTTGAGAAATTTTAAAACTTACAAGAATTGTGAACTACAAATGGCTTAATCTTGTCTTTGAGTACATGAGATATAAAGGTTAGATACAGCCATGTGATAAAAGAAAAGTTACTACGTTATTGACATGTTGGTTTGTTTTTTGCCATGTCTTAGAAGCGAGATGTGACAGTTAGGTAGGGACATTCTGAAGTCACATGTCGGTCATGTGATATCTCAGAATCGGATTCGACAAAGTACAAATCCTTTATAAAGGAAGCTAGCAATGTATGTCTTGGATGCATTTCTATTGCGACCCATTTTTCTGTGTAATTAATGTCGCATATTACAAACTTATTTCTAAACTACTCATTCATCGTTCAAGACCCAAGAAGTTTTTATTCCCATTCGATTGATTAATTTAATATGGGATATGGAATAGATGCTATAAAGACCAACTACTTAGAATCATATTTCACATATCACATGATGTGTTAGTTCATGGTTGAACTTATTTTTTAAATCATTAAATAAACAATCTAACTATCAATCGCTACATCATAAGATCTAAATATGGTATCCTTACTACCTATCTTCAATTGCAACAAAACTTGATACGGAAAATAGTTTGTTTTATAATCGTTATCGATTAGCATCTTTCTCTATGATTAAAACATTTTGGCTTTAATGACACTAGGACCAAATCTTATAATCGTTATCAATTAGCATCATCTTTCTCCTGAACCCCAATCATCAAGAAAATAGTGGTAACTACTGTTAGATCTTAATCCAACAATATAAAAAAGTCACAACAAAAAAGTTAACTGAGCACTAATCGTTAGATTAAGATCAAACGATGGATGACCATGCATGGTCACTAGGGTCTTGGAGAACAATTATGTTGGGTTTGATAGGGTCTCTTCTGTTTGTGTGGTTAATTCGCTATTCAATCTTATTGACTTCAAACCTCTGTCGCTCAAAGAAATAGAGGAAAGAAATCGAGCAAAATTTCAAAGCCAATTCTATGTTTGTCTCCTCTAAGAAATTTATAGTAATACTGTTGATGTAATTAAATTACTCCATATTTATATAGTTTATAATTTAACATTTGTTTATACGACTTTATGCATAACGTTTTGCTATTCCTCACCTTTTTATTTTCCGTTTTGTTTTTACTTTCCTTTCGTCTTCTATCTCCTTCGTTTTGTTCTAAAACATTTTCTTGATTAGAATTTATTGCATCATGAAATCTTCTTCATTTTCTGTGGTGCGCTACTTATCTTTTTAGTTTTTACCTCACGTATCATATGTTTTGTATTTTATTCAATTTTTTTCCTCATGGATTATCTACCTGTGATGTAGGTCTCCTAATTTTTTCTTTTATGGAAGGTTTCCTCTACTTAGCATGTTATTTATCTACCTATAACACATGATTTTTTAATCTACTTCTGTCACAGACTCACAGGTTTCCTAGATAATTGTATGTTTTGGCTCCAAATAAATATTTAAAATTTAAAATTATGTAATTGATGCATTATTTAGGAGTTCAATTATCTGCTATTTTTTAGGGTGAAATAGGCATAAAAAGTAGTAGTTCGAACAAAAAAACATAATTGGACTCACTTAAAATGTAGCCTATGATTTTGGGCCTCTATCTAAAAACCCTAATACAATAATATATGAATGCATACCTTTGCCACCAATGGTACACCAGCACACTTTTTAGCTATGGCCCTTCCAATGCGCTCTTGATCTGAATCTAGAGAAGAAGCATCACCATCTGGAAATGCTTCACCCTTTAATAAAGACCAACAATCCTCCTCCGATAGGCCCTTCAAATCACACCTCGGCATTGTCTCAATGATTGATGCAACATTAGCACTACGGGTAGTAACAATGGCAACGCTTCCGGGACCAGAATTGACTTTCGACAAACAATCCATAAACTCCCTCCAAAAATTCTCCTCTTCATTCCAAACATCATCAAGTATCAGAATATATCTCTTGTCTGTCAACCTTTCCGTGAGGTCATCCAGCAATGCTTGCCGACTTGTAAGTCCTGTCCTGTGTGACTTAAGGGATTCTAACATCCGATTTAGTATCGGATTAACGTCAGAAGTGTCGGATACACAGACCCACATTTTTTCATCAAAAGGCGTACGAATAGCATCATCATTGAATATTGATTTTGCCAAAGTCGTCTTTCCGAGTCCTCCGATTCCCACAACGGCCATAACCGAAAGGTTCTTTTCCTGATTCTTGGACATCAACATTTTAATGATATCCGACTCAGTTTCCTCCCTTCCAATGATCTTATCAGACTGACCGAATCTCGAGTCAGTTTCTCTGTTCCTCATAATTGGAGGAGGGGTATGATCTATTCTCCTTGCAACTAAGCCAATGAAAGATGCCTCACTCTTGAGACCCGCCAGGGACGCATTGATGTTCTTAATCTTGTGTGCCATCTTTTGACGAAATAAAATGGGATTGGAGAGCGAAAAGAAGTTAAGTACCTTCTTCTTCATGTGGTTTTGAATTTCTACTTTACGCCGGAGAACTTCGTAGTTGATGTCCTCCAAGACATCATCGGCATCATGAGCTACGTCTTTCAGTTTCTTGACCCAGTCCTCCACCGCCTTGCGCTTGTGAGGTGGTTGGTGCGCAACATCGCCCAAGTAATCTTGAACCGCAAGTGACGATTGGTGAAGCCCAGTTAGCTCTTTTTTGAATCCTCGGAAAAGACGGATTTCTTGAGCAGCAAGTGAACCGACCGACTTCAGTATTCCCTCCACCGGATAAGTGATGAGACCTTCTAGCACATCCATACTCGCGCGACAAAGGGAGATTAGAGTAGAAAGCAGAGAACTGAGAGAAAGCCAAGGAAGGACACAAGAAGAGCGAATAAGATGAATGAAAGGCTTAACAATAATTCAAGAAAATGTGGTATAAGAAGAAAGGACCCCGTACAATTGACGCCACTTTACACCTGTGAGCGTCAACATAATGTTGAAGAGCAATATTAACCCTTCTTATCAGCAAAGATTCTTTCTAAACAACTTTAGTCGATAGTGGGGGCCGACTTTAATAAAGTAACCAGGATTTTCTAAACAACTTTAGTCAATAGTGGAGGCCGATTTTAATGGAAGAGGATCTCTCTTAAGCATAGGATGAGAATTTTTCTGACTATGAAATCAGGATAGCTCAATTTTAATTCAACGGTTACAATTATTATAAATTTTTAGGGGATTCTCTATTTAGAGCCGTTAGATTAAAATTGAATGATCCGAATTTCGTGATCAGAAGGATCCTCATCCTATGCTCAGGAGGGGATCCTCTTTCAATTTTAATAAAGTAATGAGGATTTTCTAAACAACATTAGTCAATAGTGGAGGCCGACTTTAATAAAGTAACGAGGAATCAATTGAAAAGATAAAAAAGAATATTATGTTATTTAGTATTATGATTTAATAGTGTTTTTTATTTATAAGCGAGAGATATTAAGTTCGATTCTTGTTAAAGATAAAGGTGAACAATATTATTGTTAAGCTCATACCTTTTCTCTTAGGGTAAGTAATATCGTTTGTAAAAAAATTTTAAAAAAAAGGGACAAAAATATAAACCCATTTTGTTAGCAAATATGCTCTAAAAATTAATTACCTAGCATTATTCATATAATTACCATTTTGCTTTTTTTTATGTAAATATTATGTATCTAAAATAATGATAAATTAGAAAAAATGGAAATATGATTATCATTGTATCAAAAGGTACAAAATTACTATTTTACCGTCATTTTTCTTAAAAGTAAAAGTAAAATTGAAAAAAATAGGAAAAAAAAAAAAAGAGTTAACAATGGATATCCTCTTTATATATATAGTATAGATAAAAGATAAAAGATAGAAGATGTGGATAAGAAGATGAGAGAAACATATCAAGATGATAGGACCCCCATAATTGACGCCACTTTACACCTGTGAACTTGGGTTGGTGAGTCTGAGCACTTTTCACGCGGTGACTCATTTATTGGATTAAATTATTTTGATTAGTCAATATTTATTGGTCTTCCATGGATTTTTGTCAGGACTTGGTACTGATGACTATTCAACCCTACCCGGTCCTGTCACTTCATCTTCAACATTATTTCGCATACGCAGTGGTATTTACATATTTAACTTTACTTTTCATTCTTAATTTTACTGAATGAATTGAAAAAAAATAATTATACAAAATTAATAAAAATGTATCAGAAATAAAAATAGTTGTGTAAATAAGATTTTCACATAAAATGTGTTTTCTTTTACACAATCGAGCTAGAAACCTGTCTCTTGTACATCGAATTGGCTAGTAATTTACACTCGTATTTCTACCATTTTCATTGACTATGGTAAACCTAAACCTAACAAGAAAATGTGGTAGCTATTACAATCGAACGCTAGGAATTCGTCTCCAACACTACACATAAGCGTTTAAATTGGTCTTGGTTTTAGCGGTTTATAAATACGTCAAATCCAACGAAATCAAACCAAACTAATTATAGTTTGATTTAGTTCAACCTAAAATTGCATTTTTTTTTCATTATAAAAGTCTTACCAAAGTTCTTTGATTGATTTTTATACAACGATATATATACATAGCTAAAAGTTAAATCAAAACTTTTTGGATTGAGGTGTAGTATAAATTTGTATCAACAGAGGCGCACTATACAATTTTCACATTTGAGATTTTTTTTTTGAAGTATTTAACGAGTTTTTATATATTGAAATATTTTTTGACAAAAAAAATTGGAATATTTTAAAGACTTTAATTTCGACTCTTGAAAAACTTTTTGTCTTCATATTTAGAGATTGTACTATTATAAAGACTTTGTTTAGGTTCTCTGTCGGAGAGAGTCTAACATGACAAAAAAGTGAAAGCAGAACGAGACCACATAAATATAAATTCATTTTATCTATAATTTTTCTCGACAATTTTAGATGACAGTGTAGACCCAACTTTAACAAAGTAAATTAAAGATATTTATAAAAACTTAATAACAACTTCATTAGTACATTCAAAAGTGTATGTACGACAAGGAGATTCAAATTAAATACGTATTCGCTTTTTAGTACTAATAAGAGTCATCAAATAAAAAAAACCTCCAAGTAATTATAGAAAATTGGAATTCACAGAACAACTATACAAATTCTACATATGTCATTTGGTTTACAAGTTGATCACTACGTGTACTTTCAGTAATATCTTGTTTACAATTTGTTTGGATTTGCAGATCCTCCATCTTCTAAGATTGAGGAAAAATTTCCAACACTGCCTTCCTTGTAATTGCTGTAATGAGATGAGGAGTTGTTTTCATGGGGCAGGTCCTAATGAATCCTATAGCTATTGGACCTCATCCCCCTTGTGTTTGGCATCAGTGGCACCATTGTGTTTGGCAATCAATGAAAAATTACGTACAATAATTTAAGTATCAAACAAAATGTAAACTTCATCGTGGAATCAGCCATGATGAATGAAATAATGACATAAAAGTAAATAAGAAAATAGCTTGACCTAACATAGATATTTCATATCCAAAATGTTCTTACGATTAAAACCAAGTTGTAGCAAAGAGGTTTTCATTAGGGGTGTGATATCCACATACCCCATTTTACTTCTTACATACCTTTTTAATTTTCGGCCGTCGAATCAGATGAATTGAAGAAGATCAACGAACAAAAATTGTTATGGGGTGTGTGAGAAGTAAAATGGGATGTGTAGATAGCACACCCCTTTTCATTTAACCCCTCCAAAATTTATTGATTGAATCATATATATAAGCTCACAACTCTAGCACTTAGACTTAATACAAAATTACTGAAAATAATACCCTAAAAAGAGAGAATTCGACTTAAAAAGCTCAGACATCATAGCAAAACAGTGGGTTGAATTTGTGACATTGTTCTTTTTGAAACGTCGGTTCTACAAATAAATATCATCGTGAATGAATGATAACAACCAAAATTCTCCTTTAAAGCAGCATGGGCAAGTTCATGAGTAGCATGGTACTTGGTTACATGAGAGTGTTTCTTTTTTAAAACTGTGACATATCACGACTGTTCGTACTTAAGAATTTCTTGTGTACCAAACAATTTATGTTTGAATATGGGAATTTTTAGTATACACTAATGTTATTAGGTGTTAGATTTTTTATCACACATTCAACTGTATCACAATATTAGATTCTCGTGAATGCACATTCAACTATACCACAAAACTCAACTTAAATAAAGAAGCATATACTCTAAAATATTAATCTATTTGGCATTACTCATATATTAGAATTTCTAGAAAAATTATGCATATACTCTAAAATCTTAAGATGCTGATTTAACATGGTAAACGACAGCATCCGGCTGGTGTTTAGGATAATCAAATCATTGTAAGAACTGATATTGTTTAGGATAATTAACATCAAATCACTATAAGAACTTATGCTTCTTCTATGTATGCTCTTCTTTGTGCTAATGCAATTATTAATGTAAATTATCATTTTATCAAGGTTTACTGCGTATTGTGTTCTTGGTTCATCTGGTTCGAATTTGGATATGTGAATTTGTTTCATCAAAATCCCAGTTGGCTGTTGTGTGTAATTTTCAGTATGGTAATGGTAGTTTGGGGTTGCTGCCATGCCGCATCAACCTTCCCCAAATCCAAAGATACATGCATTGATCCATTGTGGGGATTCTCTCTTATACATATTACTTGTACATATATTTAAAAAGGTGAATCACTTTGTTGAAAAAAAAGATAAAAAAAAGTGAATCACGTACTCATCTAATAAAAATTTGTCATATGACATGCTTGGTTATATGGTGCCTGATTATATGAGAGTATTTATTTCTCAAAATAGTTACATATCACACGATTGTTCTTGCTAAAAAAATATTCATGTGCTAAACAATTTACGTTTGAGTACGGGAATTTCAAGTATACATCGATGTCCTTAGTTATTCACATTATTAAATTATGGGTAATGTGGAGACCAAATTTTTTTAAATCAAATAATGTGATCGTAGATAATTGAATAATTAATTAAATATCGATCAATTTGTTTATATTTTATTGGTGATACATTATTTGGTTTACAAATTTAGTTTAAAAATTTTATTTCTCTAAATTATTTGTGACATATCACCAGTGGAAAACCTTGACGCCATTTTTGACCTCACGATCTAATCACGGCTAAGATTGAAGTTTCACAAGATTCATATTTGAACACGATCGATTTCATTGGCAACTAGTTGTGGTGGGCATCTATTGATAGACCTAAATCCAAGTCAAGCTCCTGCAGTCAACAAAACCAAAAGTCATCCGTCCATTAAAATGAAATCAAATGGACCAGAATGCTCTCCGGATCCCTCTCTGCGGACATGACCCCGTCATTTAATCTAAATTGTCCATCCCAGATCGTGAGGCAACGACTTCTTGTTTTTCATACTTGCTTCGCGTGAAACGACGTCCACACGCGAATGATCTTCATTCTCTGCTTTATTTCACGCGGTGATTAACTTATTGACTTGAAATTGTTTTGATTAGTCAAACATTTATTGGTCTTTCATGGATTTTTGTCAGGACTCAGTACTGGTGACTATTCAACCCATCTCATCCTATCACTTCATCTTCCGTCATGATTTCGATCACAAATCCTTCCCAAATTTCAACAAGTCTATTTTTTGCTCCTAGTACGTATCTCTTAATTTTTAATAAATCAAATAAATTAAAAAGGATTGATTATAAAAAAAATTAATAAAAATATGTAGAAAATAAAAATAAGTATGTGAATAATATAATCATTTCACATAAAATATAATTTCTTTTACAATCGAGCTGAAAAGTTCCTTGGGTATCGTTTGGTATGCAGACAGGACGGGACGGAACGGAATGGGACAGGACGGGACGGGACAGGACGGAACAGAACGGAGCGGGAGCAAAGATGCCCTCGGATGGAAACAAGGAGGAAGAAGAAGGAGACGGAGAGGTTATAATTTTGTGTTCCACGGATGTGGAACGAGTCGTTCCAGGGGGTGAGGTGGAACGAAAATTCACCCAAAACTGGTCCCGTGGAACAGCTCGTGCCACCCGTTTTAGGCGCACCAAACGTGGGACGGAACGCCTTGTCCCACTCTATTCCGTCCCGTCCCACGTACCAAACGGTACCCAATTTCCCTCCAATAATGTTAGATGAACATCAACATTCAAGTATAATGTATAATGGAAAAGGGGTAGTAAAGAAAAGAGTCATGATGAATGAACGACATAAAAGTAAATAAGAAAAGAGTTTGTCCTAATATAGATATTTCATATCCAAAATATCCTTACAATTAAAACCTAGTTGTAGCAAAGAGATTTTCATTAAACCCCTCCAAAATTTATTGATTGAATAATATATAAGCTCACAACTCTAGCACTTAGATTTAATACAAAATTACTGAAAATAATACCCTAAAAAGAGAGAATTCGACTTAAAAACACTCATACGTCACAGCAAAACAGTGGGTTGAATTTGTGACATTGTTCTTTTTGAAACGCCTTTTCTACAAATAAATATCATCGTGAATTAATGATAACAACCAAAATTCTCCTTTAAAGCAGCATGTGCAAGTTCATGAGTAGCATGGTAATTGGTTGCATGAGAGTATTTCTTTTTTAAAACTGTGACATATCACGACTGTTCATACTTAAGAATTTCTTGTATACCAAACAATTTATGTTTGAGTATGGGAATTTTTAGATGTTCTTAGGTATTAGATTTTTTATCACACATTCAACTGCATCACAATATTAGATTCTCGTGATTACACATTCAACTATACCACAAAACTCAACTGAACCAAAGAAGTATGGTAGAATTTTGGGAATTTCGTTATTATTTATTTTAAACAAAGATCTAACTGTACCAGCTACTCTGAACGTAACATCTTTGAAATTGTGGTAACTGAATTGGAATTCAAGATAAAAGGGGGAGTATCTATGAAATCCTAATCTGGGCTTGTTTCCACCTCTGGATTTCTGTTTACCTGACATGTGAGTGATAAGCTTTGTTATCCGACGATGGAAGATTTGTCAACAACATGATAGGGTTTTTAGTCATTGATTTGGACTTGAAGCTATGATTGATTTGAACGTATGAAGCAGGGTTTGTCGGACGTATAATTAGAGATGGAATAATGACATGAAACTAATAATAATTTCTGGTGTAATTTGTTAATTTTCTGCCCCCGACTTTTTGGAAGGAAGCAGCTTTTGGCTTTTTATTACTTGTTGAATCTACCCGCTTCTGCTGATTGAATTCACGAAAAATGAATTTAATTACAGAGAAACTATGCACCAAATCATAAAACTTAAATGGATAAAAAAGCTTAACAATGTATTAAAAAAAGAATTTCAAACAATAGTGTAGGAGCCAGCAAAGTTAAAGCCTAAATAGGTACCGAGCAAATGGTGCTGTCGGTACGGTTTGGTACGTGGGACGGGACGGAACAGAGTGGGACAAGACGTTCCGTCCCACGTTTGGTGCGCCTAAAACGAATGGAATGAGCTGTTCCACGGAACGAATTTTGAGTGAATTTTCGTTCCACCTCACCCCTGGAACGACTCGTTCCACATTCGTGGAACGCAAAATTATAACCTCTCCGTCTCCTTCTTCTTCCTCCTTGTTTTCATCCGAGGGCATTTTTGCTCCCGCTCCGCTCCGTTCCGTTCCGTTCTGTCCCGTCCCGTCCCATTCCGTTCCGTTCCGTCCCGTCTGCATACCAAACGATACCATGGAACCTGCATTTGTGGAATATGTACATATGGAAATCACTCCAGGTGAACTATGGTATTGTGAAATCGTACCACGAGTTTCTTCATTTGAGCCTGGAGTTCTTTCTCGATGCATAGACACCTCCATTTCCAAACATTGTGTTAATTGGCACAGCACAAAACCCATGGTTGGGAGGTGGAAGTTGTGCATGCCATTGCTGTCTCCAATGCTTTCCAGACCTAATTCACATCAAACTCTCCTCGAATCCTTCGATCCAAAATAGTTGTTAAATTCCCATTCTGGAACTCAGGATTCACCCACTTCACTATGTGGACAAGATCATCACTTTCTATGATTGCAGGTTGGACAGTAATTACTTTAGTCTAAAGAAGCTGGCAAAATTGCACTGTAGAAATGAACAGTGTTTTGGGCCGAATTTCACTTTATTTACAAGGTTGCCACTGACTCTCTCTGCTGTTGATCATGATACCTGCGTGTTGATGATCGTGGAAAGGCAGGGTGCGATCGTCACTTTACCATTCTCTTCCTCCCCTTTCTCTCTCCCTCAGATCCCATCTGCTCACCTAAAATCCCCAGATCGAACATCCTCCATCTCAAATAAAAAAACTTTCCCCCTTCAAAACCCATAGAATCAGCACTCATGGAATAATCATGGATTTTTGTTGAGGTAATTTGATTGTTTCCTCATCTGTAATTGGTTTCTGTTAGTTTATTGTTCTTGAATTTTAATTTTTCTGTTTTCCAACTTGGAACAGTCGACCTTCTGGTGATAAAATCGTGATTTGACCATCGTATTCTCTCTCACGGCTCACAACGATGAAATCGCACAGGACTTCGTTGATTTCTGTCAACTCCGACCACGACCAGTGTCATGTAAGCTATCAATTACCCCCTCTCGATCTTCTTTTTCTTCTTCCGCTTCTCCCTGCGCATTCCAGTTTGACTGTATGTGTTCTGGATGCTGATTTCCTTAGTATGATTAGACGATTCGGATGCGCCTAATAAACAAACCTAATTTGCCTCGCGCATTCAGTCATCTCCTTCCTTCGTCTAAAACCTCACACAGAGACAGAGATCCCCCAAAACCCTAAACGCCCAAAGGTAATTTTGTTTAATTTTTCAATTAGTTTTAATTATCTGACGAATACCTAGCATAAATTCACTCTCTCTCTACTCTAAATGCGTTTAATTTTTTTGTTTTAATTTTTTGCAGTATTAATCACAAAGTTACGGAGCTAAAATTGCAAACGCTATCATGGCTGCCTTAAAAAATGTAAGCTTGAAATTTTTAGGTTCTGTTTGGTTGAGGGAAAACTGAATCAAAGAGGTTTTTTTGTTTGTTTGTTTGTTTTGTTTTGTTAATTATCTCGGAGACGTAGTTGATTGTTGTGTTTCTGAAAATTTGAAAACAGAAGAAGAACGTGTTTGTGAAGTCAGTTTTGACAAAGAAGCAGGCTAATATGGACCATATCACAGGGGATAAAATCCCAAGGAGGTTTGTGTTTTCCAGTTGCAAGTTGCCTGGTCCTCTGAAGCAGCTTCAAGGTGATTTGAGGAAACTGGTGCTTCCCTACATTGCCTTTAAGCTTAAGGTATGCAAATATTCGTTCCGGTCTTAATATATTTTGCAATGCTTTATGATATTTGATTTGTTTATATTTTAATTGATTTGAAGAGCTGATGAAAATGAGAAGTAAGAATCTGAAGTAAAGAGCTGAGCTTTTTCCGCAATGTTTTTGCAGGAGAAGAGGCGGAACAATCTTAAAGACTTTTTTAATGTGGCTGGGCCTATGGGGGTTACACATTTCCTCATGTTGTCAAAAACTCCAACTGCGCCATACCTTAGGTTTGTGAGGACACCTCAAGGCTCAACGTTATTTTCATAAGATATGCAGTGGGTTCCATTTCTAATGTCTTTGTGGGTTTTCAGGGGTGCAGATCCTGATTGACAAGGAAGAACAGAAACGGATATAACAACAGTGAGACCGAATGAGAGATCTAATGAAAAAAAATAGCAATGGATAAACCGAGGCCGGTAGATTTCAACTGCCTCACAACCGCCGCCAGAGAGGTCAGATTGTCCAGAGCGCTGCCTTTTCCTCCGCCAACACCGTTGTATCAGATGTTAAGCTGCACCTCCAGGAGGACCACAGCAATGGCTTCAATCCCATCCTCCACTTTTGCTTCTGGTGAGTGTATTTTAAGCGCTTTTGCCAAAAATCTGCTTATTTACTTGGTTTTTGTGGGTTTTATTAAAATTGTATGGTTGTTGTTGTAGCGTAAAAAAGTTTGCATCTTTGCATTGATATTTGGAGCAACAGACGGTATTTGGATTTGGGGTTGCATAGAAATTGAGTAATTGAAATTTATTAGATATCCAATGGAAAATTTCCAGTTATTAGATATCCAGTTTGATATTTGGTGGGTAAATTTCCATTCTTTGGATTAGGGTGCACAACAGTTGATAAGAGGATAAGTCAGAAATGGAGTGATGAAATGTATTAACTTTTATGACTAATTTCCAAAGAAATTGCAATCTGCCAATGTAAAACGGTCAGTTATTTAATATCTGATTTCATTTATAGTAGAAAAGGCAATGGATAAGAGAGATGATGGTTAAATCTGTATTTGTTATGTTAACTATTTGAAGTCTAGAATCTAAAGTTAATATATTTGTTATGTTAAATGTCGTATGAAATATTTATTGTTGAAATCTTCTTGGTGCTTTGTTTTATCGTTTTTTAAGTTTTGTCTGTGCTTTTGTTTGTAGGATCGACTTGGGAAAGAACAGAGGAGAGCACAAGCATTATCAATTTATTTGCTATAGTATTGTCCCTCTTCCTCTGGCCTCCTGAAGTGTTTCCATTCCAGTGTCACCATCTTTTGTTTCATTCATTTGTAGAATATATTCTTCTTTTTTCTATACCTTTATTACCTCCTTTTAACTTTGATTATCTGTACTTGATGAGTATTATTAGACCCATTCTCAAAATTTTGCATCCCCTGCTTCTTTCTTATGGTTCTTATACTCAAACATGTGCAAGTTTGTATTTTTCTGATGGATTGGACTATTGGGAACTTAGGTACTTTTACTTTTTATATATTTTTGTTGGGTTTTTTCTTTTTCAGAAAATGAGTATTTGATTAATCACTTGACTTTCGCTTTCAAAATGACTGTTTGAAGTTTTGTGTCAATTTGGTTGTGATGGTAAGATTACTTTATGTAACATTGTGTTGTGGCATGTGAGTGTCGAACTTTTTTCTTAATTTAATTTAGGAAAGAAATGTGTTTTAACGGTTGTCCTATATGATGAAGTTAGCATCCTTATAAGTTGGGAACCTAAAACAGGAGTGGTGTACTCATAAATTCCTACTTTTCTCTGCCTCCTTCCCTCTACTTGCATCAGTTGTGACTTATTTTCTTTTTTGGTTTTATCTCAGGAGTTTGTCAGGGAGAAAGTTCGTGAACGAAAGAAATCTAATCGAGAGGTATTTTCTTTTTGGCACATATCATGAATTATGTTTGGGTGTTTAAACAATATTTGCCTAAAAGTATACTCTGTTTAGGGTTTGTTTTCTTCGATTTGCAGAGACAGAGAGCTGGGACAAGGGTGAGAGAGAGATGGGAGGATTTTATGCAAGGGTTAAAGGGAACGGGTAAGGGAGGTATGGGTATGGGTTTTTAGGGCCGGTTTCTAGGGAGGTGGTCTGCTGTCAGTGCCCTCACAGGGTTGATTGGGTACAAGATTTGAGGGTAGGGTTGAGGGAATGAGTGTGTTGGCTGCAAAGAGATGGTGGGGTTGAGTTAGTATCTCACTCTCTATCGCTTCTCTCTTCCTCCATATATGACATCTTTGTTTTGGGGTCAAAATATGTTCGCTTTTACATAGAAATTTGAGTGTTTTATTTATTTATTTGGGTTTTTTAAGCTGATACATATTATGTTTTGTGTTTCTGGGTTTTATCACGTTACTGATGCATAAACCCATCAGTTCCTCTGTAATTCGTTCTGGTTTTCATTATTCTTTTTCGATTTGTTTTGTCAAAATTGAAATGGAATTTGTTGGCTTGATTTTGTATTAGGTTGCCAGAGGGTTCTGTTTTTAGGGTTCTCTCCGTCCCACACACTCTCCCTCTCCCTCTCTGTTTCTCTTCTTCAATCAGTCTGACGTAGTTTTGCAATTTAGGGTTCAGTGCATTTACTGGAATATACATACATATAAATGTCTAAATTTGTTCAATTTTTCTATACACAGGCTGGGTTAATTTGATTCTTGACCAATGATTGGATATTATATTACAACTGTGGGTTCTGTTTTTAGGGTTGGATGAAAAGAAACACCCATCAAAGCTTTCAACAACTCGAAGGTCAGTGATTTCTTCCTTCTCTCTAATTCTGTTTCTGCTATTTCAATTTGTAGAATTTAATTTAGGGGTTTAAGTTGGAAAATTTAATTAAACATTTTCAGTTGGAGAGCTTGGTGTATACAACAATTAGGGTTGTTAATTTTGATTGCTGGTCTACTAAATGTTTTATAACATGTAAACAGGGAGTACATACTTTGTATGCCATGGATAGGGAATGGATACGTAATTAGATCAATTGATGGGTGCCGCTGTTTTGGATATCTACATCCAGCAATACCTGGTATTCTGTGTTTTGTTGTTTTAGCTCTGTGTTTTGTTGTAGTGGATTGGAATTTCTACTAGAATCATTATTATTATTATATATTTAGGGGATGCGTAAATTGATTTTGGAGATTTTGTATGTGGTTTGGGTTCTTTGATTTTGTTTAGATAGACGGTGCTTGATTGTGGTTTAAGTTTTTTTAGTATATTCCCTGCACATTGCAAAATTCTGGTACTATTTGGGTGTTTTGGTGTTGAAAGCCTAGGGTTTAGGGTTTAGTGTTTAGCATTTAGGGGAATGCAAAGAAGGGATGTCTGCGTTTCTGAACTCTTATGCAAATCTAATTTGAAATCATGAAACACATTTCATATGTTTCTCAAATCTCAGCAACAGGTTTTAGAATCCTGAAATCTAAGTAAAGGTACATCATTCCTGTTTTCGTATTTTTTTTATTTCCTATCATCATGGCCACGATTAAACGTGAATATGCGTGCCAACCTTGCATACTCAGTGATTAATTTCTGGATGAATTTTTCTTTAGACGAGGGTTTGCAGATATGAATACTTGAGGGGCAGATGGTCACCATGTTGGATCCATTGATACTGATACAACGTGGGATTTAGTTGGTTATATTCAAATCAGAAATAAAATTGCTTTGTATATTCCGCATTTGATTGAAAATCTGTAATTTAAATAGAAATTCTTCTTCTTCGCTATCACTGTGCACAACACATAATTTCAATTAGTTTTTATTTTATTTTATTTTATTTTTTATTTTTTGGCGGTAAGATTCCGTATAATTAACCTCTACAATTTTATTCACATGTTCATGATCACCACTTAATTAATTAGTGGTTGGGTGTTGACCACTGAATGTTTTTTTTTCAGTTCGAAGCTTGAATCTCACCGAGCTTCAGGTATTTTGCTTTAATTTTTTACTTCTCTTTTGTCTTCTTTTCTGTTTGATTTCTTTCCTTTGTTTTATCCTAAATTCTGAGTTTTCATTTTGTTTAAAGTAGTTTTCTCCTGGTCTATTGACATTTTTAATTTTTTTATAGTTATTTCCTGTTCTCCACTATCATTTTTTTTTGGTGTGCTAATTAATCAATTTTATTTGTAACATTGTGCATTTCATATGATATTTCTGAAATATTTTGAGATTTTACTACAAGTGTAAATGGTAAATATGAAGTTGCTATTGTTACTTTTTGTATCTTTTGCACATTGTTTTTTTTTGTTTATTGTCATATATGTGAAGAAGAAAGATGATAAGAAATGTGTTGTTGGTTGGGAAATAGGAGGAAAAGAAGCAAATCAAAAAGGTTATATGGAGACTTGCTGATAATAATTTTGGAATGTTAGTAGACTCAAGATTGCAAGTTGGCAACCGATGGTGCTAAATGATTTGTTAGATTATTCAATAGTAATTTTTTATTTTTCCTTATCAGTTATTGTTTCAAAGGGAGAAAGAGGACAAAAGAATGGTTTGTTCTACTTTCAATGCTTTGGGTTAAAAAAAGAAAAAAGGTTCACTTCACTCACTTTGATTGAACTTTTCATTTCTTAAGTTTCTCTTGCTATATATATAGTGTATATTTCTTATTTATGTGTTTTTGATTCTGAGATTGTCTCTTTTGCAGAGCATGTGGTGTGGAAACACACCAGCGAAGCCTCACTTTCGATGTCGAACTCAAGTGTGGCTCTAATCTAGCCCCCGAAATTCCAACCTAGCATGTAGCAATGCATTATGTTTTCCTGTGTGATCTTCATACAAAGGTACGAAGAACTAACTATGTTTAGTTTAATGGCTTTTTGGATGCTTAAAAATAAATTTTAGCCAAGTCCCCGCATGAGGTTGATGTTATAAATTTTTGGACTCCATTCTTAGAAAATTTTGGCATTTTCATCAAATGAGGTTCTTTCTGTTTTAGACTGTGGGTTAGAAGTATTAAGACACTGACGCTTGAGTGTTTGAAAATTAGGTGCAAGACATATGAGCTTCTAATCAAGAAAGACCTGCTTTTAAATCCCACTGTGTGTTCTAAGTGCTGGATGGGTTGTGCTTTTACCAACCCTAATAAAATTATATTTGGATCATGTTGTCTGATAACTCTTTTTCTTTTTTTCCTGTTTGTGGTTTTTAGTCTTTGTCATTTAATTGGTATAGCTTTGCTAGGATCTTTGTTCCGGCAGTGTGTGATTAGTGCTAATGGAATTTCAGCACTGTTTCTGAGCTATTGCTCGAATTGTTGTATCTAAGTATGCATTATACATTCAATTGAGCCAATGAAGCATGTGTGCCAACGAATTTTGAAGAGTTCGGCTTGGTTTTCTCTCTTTGGTCTTTAATATTTATGTGTGAGGCACCTGTTTGTTGACTAATTGAGTCCCTTCTCTTAAGTTTTTCAGTAGATATTGTGTAATTTGCTTTTATGAGCACTTCTTTAAGCTGTCAAGTTCCCAAAGTGTACAAGGAGATATCAAGTTTAACAAGTCACGAACTATGATCAATCCAAATACAGTGAAATTAGGGATTTTACACTTATAAACTTAGTTAGCTTTAGACCATAGGATTAGCATTTTGCGCATGTGAGTATCATTGACCTGCTCATTTTATTTTTCTGGATAAGAAACAAATTGTCATTGAAGGGAGAAGAAAGTGTACAAAAACAAAGTTTCTGTAAGCTTGCATTCATATGCCTAATATTTTAATTTCTTTTCTTGCCATTACCTGTTGAAATGGTTGCCTACACTGCAGGACACATATTATGTGTGAACTACGTGTTTCTTCTGTTTCTTAAGGAAACAGAATTTTTTTGGAAACTATATCTTTCTAATCAAAGACGTTCAGTTTCTTCTCATTCATTGTACAATGTGTTTATATGTCAGCTCACTTGAATGTATATAAAAGCAAAACTGTTCGTCTTATCGACCTCATTCACTCATGTATCATTCTGTTTGTTCATAATTGTGTTGAATTTATTCAACTTAAATATGTTTTATTCATCCGATTACGCCTGAAACAGTTGGTTCCCGCAGCAACGCGCGGGCGTAATTTCTAGTTAGCTCTAATAGAACTACCCCAAAACTATAAACATCAATTTTTTAATTCAACCTTCCATAATTATAGTACCTGCATACAAAAAAAAAAAAAAAAAAATCATAAATCACGCACTGCTCATAGATTTTTTTTCAAATGGCCAAAATTCTAAGAACACGAAATCTGAACATACTCAAGATCAAGATATCCCATTGTGCCCACGATTTGATGCCACATGAGTCTCATTGTTATTGGGAAAAACCATGAACATACCAAAATCTACTATTTTTGCATCCAAGTTTTTGCTTGTTTCATTTGCTGGTGCATAAAAGCCGAGGGCCTCAAACCTTATCCACCTTAGGGGGAATCAGTCCCAAATTCTCATCCCAAACTCAAAATCACATTTTTCCCACCACAAAATACATCCATTGGAGATGTTTTGGGCCTAAATTTCGAGTTTTTTTGTTCCCCCCTTGAGGCAGCCTAACCAACGAGACAAGGAAAAAGATGTTTTGGGCACCCTTTCATAGTTTTCATATGTCTAGGCATTAATCGGGTGGTGCCAGCTGCATAGCGCCTAGGCGGAAATTTTTAGAACAGTGATTTGGAGTAGAAGTAGGAGAAAACGAGGAAGAAGCCGTGAGGGAAAGCACAAAGAAAACCAAGATCGAACATAGGCAGGACAAAGATGATACCATGTAGAAAAGGGAATTTTCTTCTTTGTCAAATGTACATGAGTATTGCCACTTAGTACTATGGTTTAGTGGTATTCCACTTCATTTGTAAGTGAGATGTTTTAGGTTCGATTCTCGTCAAAGGCGAATTTGAACCACATTATTATAAGCCCATTGTGAGACTTAGCCGCTCCCCCACTCCCTTAATGTAAAAAATATCATTTTTTTTTAAATGTACATCAGTACCAGATTTATACATGAGTTTTCCTCATAACCGTCCTATACTAATTATAACATAAGTTACAAATAAATTACATAACAGAAAGTGGTTAGAAAAAACTTAGAACAAAATAAAGTACTAATAAATTGCATAACAAAAAGTAGATACAAAGAACTCATTCAGTAGATGATTAAGACAGTAACTCCCTAACAAACTAACACGTATTCGGATGAAAATAGTGGGATGACCATATTATTTACCAGGATTTTGGTTTTCCGTAAAGTAATTAAGATCAAATTTGAATGATGATGGAATTATGCATGAAGTTTATCGACTAATCATATTCAGCTGGTGGTCTCATTTCGTACTAATATTTCAAGATATATATGCAGTCAGCAATATTTTGTTTTATTCTGACTAATCAGTAATCACGATAGTTGCATTGTGCAGCTAGCATTAGTCAAGCTAAAGTGAGGAAGTCTCCATCCATATGGAGGAAAAATTTCGGAGTCTAGCATCCGGTTCATGTATCCACTACTTCATGTAATGACTCCATTCTCACTCTTCACAACACCTTCATGGCCCTACACCTCCGGGTTTCGGACAAAAGAATTTCTCCATTTGGAGAGGTTCTTATGTTCGAAACAATTTCTCCATTTGGAGAAGTTCTTATGTTCGAAACCTGAGCTAAGCTTAATAGAGGAGGGGTGAGACCAAAATTTGGGGTATAGTGGGCCTCACAACCAGGGAGTGGGATGTAGTGCTTTTTCACCGTCTAGGCCGTAGGGATTTGGTGTTTCGGTTTCTCTACAGTGGAATTTTCCCTCCATTTTGACAAATTGGCAATGACTGCCTCTCTCTCTCTCTCTCTCTCTCTCTCTCTCTCTCTCTCTCTCTCTCTCTCCATGTTGTTTATAGTGTCGATATTGTCCCAATACACCGATTGCAGAAAACCCATATGAGGATTAATATGTATTAACAAAATATTATTGCTTTATTTAAGAATCATAACCTTTGGATGAGTTTACGATAGATAAATACAACAAAGTATAGATAGTCAAAAGTTCAAACATTATTGACGGATAGTGAATGTCAATGATAATTCAAGAGTGGTGAGAAAGATGATTGGTATTTAGTCTTTGGTTACTATTATCTTGAAAGTTGATGACCAAAATGACAACTGCCTCCCCTTCTTTTGGCTGCAATTACCTAGCAAATGGTGCTGTCATGGAACCTGCTCTTGTGGAATAGAACATCTGGAATTCACTCGAGGTGAACTATGGTATGGTGAAATCATAACACGAGTTTCTTCGTTTGAACATGGAGTTCTTTCTCGATGCCTAGACGTACACCTCCGTTTCCAAACATTGTGTTGGCACAGCACAAAACCCATGGTGGCTCGATGCTGGGAGGTGGAAGTTGTGCATGCCGTTGCTGTCTCTAATGCTTTCCAGACCAAATTCACATCGCCGTTGCTGTCTCTAATGCTTTCCAGACCAAATTCACATCGAACTCCCCTCAAATCCTTCGTTCCAAGATTGTTGTTAAATCCCCGTTCTGAAACTCAGGATTCACCCACTCCACTATGTGGACAAGATCATTATTTTCTGTGATAGCAGCTTGGCCAGTAAAACTCTAAACTTCAATTTTTTCATTCACCATTGATAATTATAGTACCTGCGGACAAAAAAAGAGTAATCATAAATCACTCACTACTCGTAGATTTGTTTTATTTAAAATGATCAAAATTCTAAGAACACGAAATTTGAACATACTCGGGATCAAGATACCCCGCTATGCTCATGACCGATGCCACCACGAGTCTTACTATCACTGGGAAAAACCATCTTCCAAGTAGCCATGGTATACAATCCCAAATCCTCCTTTCTCAATTTCAGTATGAAAGTTTTCGGTGATTTCTAAAACCTCATCATAAGTAAACTGGGAATTCATTGATGCTACAGGACTTTTGTTATGTTTTTCTCCATCTGCAGCTTAAGTAGACAAAAAGGTATGCGTTCAGACCAAATGGATAGAAATACCACCACACCATAGTAGCAGCGCCACTTCTAAGTATCAAGGGTATAAAATGGCACCTGTTTTCTTGTTCTTCTCAGCTTTCATACCAGCATGAGCACTATAACTTGAAGGGGAGGGCCATCATTGACAGTAATGATCCTAGTATTGGAACAACAACGTTCTTCTTGCATTTGCTCGAATCTGAGCTAAAAAGAACTTATAAGCAGACAGAAAATATAAATCTGAAGGACGCAATACCATTCGCTTTCATTAAAGAAAATGCTAACCTATTCGGCACTCTCCATGAATGAAACTTGCACAAAGCAGTAGGACGAGGAAACCAGTTGAGATCTTCATCTCTGTGTCTCATTGCAGCCTATGAACTACCTGGTATTTATAACATGTGGCAATGCCCGGACATAAAAGACAGAAAAATGTAAACGACACTGGATTTGTAACCTCATGCTGCACAACTTGCACAGTACATGCATGATCCTTATTTCATGGAGATGCTTAGTCTACGTCAATCAATGGATCATTCAATGTTCATACTAAGACAGCAATATGGTCAAGCCAACGTATTTTCTAGTCAAAGCATTTCAAACATTGTTCCTGTTAGGGTTATGTGTGATACAAGTCAGGGAGACAATCCGAAGTATTGGACAAAAGTGATTAAGTCGAGGACAATATAGATACAAACTAGTATTTAGCCTACACTGATTCACTGCACAACAGATCCCACACCCATTTTTAACCCACCTAGTTATGAACATGGGATGAATGAGAGAGTTTGTAGCTACCTTAGCATGTTATCATGGAACCTGCATTTGTGGAATCTGAACATCTGGAAATCACTCCAGGTGAACTATGGTATGGTGAAATTGTAACAGAAGTTTCTTCATTCGAGCCAGTTTCTTCATTTGAGCCTTGAGTTCTTTCTAGATGCCTAGACACCTTCATTTCCAAACGTTGTGTTAGTTGACATGACACAGCACAAAACCCATGCTGCAGACCAAAAAAAGTATTCATAAACCACTCACTGTACATAAATTTGTATTCATAACATGATAAAAAAAAAATCTAATAGAACAAGGAAATTTGAAAATACTCTGGGTCAAGATAACCCGCCGTGCCCATGACCGATCTCACCACATGAGTCCCATTATCATTGGAAAAAACCATGGATATACTGAAATCTGCTATTTTCGCGTCCAAGTTTTCGTTGCACTGGGATTGCTCTCCTCTCTTAATGCAATTCTCTTACTGGATTCCCTTCTTAAGTGAGCTGAAATACTAATCAAATTTATCTGTGATTAACGTATTCTAGATAACTCGACATGATTTTATTCAAGGATGAAAGATTGAAGAAAAATGTTACGCACTGACTAAACAGATTACCTTCCACAAAATTGGTCTCATAAAACTGTGTTAGTCGAGAGAACCTGCACAGAGTGAGAAGAAAAACAGGCTTCTACAAAAGTGTATCTGCACCATAACAACCATGCGCAACAAGCCTTAGAACATATTCGAATGCACGTTGAATGTTGTAAGTTATACAGAATGGCCACGGACTTGTAAACACTTGCAATTTTACTTCTAATTACACATAAAGTACTAAAAGCTTAATTTCCACAAAAGCCTAAAGTCCTGTTCCAAAAATATTATGAAAGCAAAATAATTAATGTTCTTCCACAAGGCTAGATATTCTATGATTTTGCAAACCAAATGGAACTCAGAAAAGTGAACAAAACAGATCATGAATTACTGTTCCGGGAAAGAAACCTACACTTGACTGTCGGAAATGTTTGAAATCTTGGGCCAGTCGGGCAGGTTGCATCTTTCTTTATTCAGATTCGTAACAGTCCCGATTGAACTAAGCAAGGAATACGTTTGGTTAACACTTAACACTTGAGAAAATGAGAGCGAGTGAACAATATTGAACCAAATATACATGAATAATTGATTGGACATAAAAATAAAAAATACCCTCTTATATCTGGAATATGACAAATATTTGGCCATTCTGGGTCACTGTTCTTGGTGCATCTTTCTATCTGCATCCGCAACCATAGACGTGACACTTCAATATTTTGAAACCCTCTGTTGGAGGACAATGCTATGTAAAATATAGAATTACATACCTGATCAGAGATATTCTTTTAGGTTTTCGTTAGGCTTGTACTTGTATATAAGTGCCAACTTGTTGGTATCATCACAGTATCCAATAAATGAGGTCAAGTTTCTATGATGGATTCTCATCAGGAGCTCAACCTGCAGCCACATGGAACTCATCAATCTCTAACAACGAGACGAGGCATTTAACTTGCATTCCAAGGAATTAAATTCAAACTGTCAAACCTCTGTTTGCAACTCCCTAGCTGAGCTAGCTCCTTGAGATGACGATGTCGAACCACAACTTGAGTGCCATATTTCAACTAGCCATGGTATACAATCCCAAATCCTCCTTTCCTGATTTCAATTTTAAAGTTTTTGGTGATTTCTAAAACCTCGTCATAAGTGAACTAGGACTTCTGATGCTACATGAGTTTTGTTATGTTTTCTCCATCTGCAGCTTAAGTAGACAAAAAGATATGAGTTCAGACTAACTGGTTAGGAATACCACTACACCATAGTAGGAGCGCCGGTTCTACCTGAATAAGTATCAAAGCTATAAAATGGTACCTGGTTTTCTTATTCTTCCCAGCTTCCACACCAGTATAAGCACTATAACTAGGAGGAGGGCCACTGCTGACAGCAATGATCCAAGTATTGGAACAACCATGTTCTCCTTGCACTTGCTTCAATCTGAACTAAAACAGGACTTATAAGCACATCAAAAATCTGAAGGACACAATACCATTCACTTTCGTTAAAGAAAATGCTAACCTATTCGGTGCTCTCCATGAACGAAACTTGCACAGAGCAGTAGGACGAGCATATGAACTACCTGGTATTTAAAACACGTGACAATGTTCCGACCAGAAAAGCAGAAAAACGTATGTGACAGTGTGGATTTGTACCTCATGCTGCACAACTTTACATGAAACATGATCCTTATTACATGGAGATGCTTAGTCTACGTCAATCAATGGATCATGCAATGTTCATACTAAGAGAGCAATTTGGTTAAGCCAACGTATTTTCTAGTCAAAAAATTTCAAACATTGTTCCAAAGTGATTAAGTAGAGGACAATATCGATATATATTAGTATTTAGCCTACGCTGATTCACTGCACAACAGATCCCACACCCATTTTTAACCCATCAAGTTTTGAACATGGAATGAATGAGATAGTTTGTAGGAACCAGGAAAGGTAAAGCCTAAATAGTTACCTAGCATGGTGCTGTCATTGAACCTGCATTTGTGGAATCTGAACCAATGGAAATCACTCTAGGTGAACTCTGGTATGGTGACATCGTAACACAAGTTTCTTCATTTGAGCCTGGAGTTCTTTGTCAATGCCCAGACATCTTAGTTGGCACAGCACAGAACCCATGGTGGGTCTATGTTGGCAGGCGAAAGTTGTGCATGCCATTGCTGACTCTAAAGCTTTCCAGGCTGAATTCACATCAAACTCTCCTCGAATCATTTGATACAAAATAGTTGTTAAATCCCATTCTGGAACTCAGGGTTCACCCACTGCACTATGTGGACAAGATCATCAATTTCTATGATTGCAGGTTGGCCAGTAAAACTCTCAAAATCAATTTTTTTTTCATTCAACCTTTGATGATTATAGTACCTGCAGACCAAAAAAAAGTAATATCAAACCACTCACTGTTCATGCATTTGTATTTATAACATGATAAAAAATCTAATAGAACACAGAAACTTGAACATACTCTGGATCAAGATAACCCACTCTGCCCATGACCGACGTTACCACACAAGTCTCATTATCACTGAAAACAACCCTGGACAGACCGAAATCTGCTATTTACGAGTCCAAGTTTTTATTGCACTGCACTTGCTCCTCTCTTAATGCAATTCTTGTTTTACTGTCTTTGGTTCTTACTTCATCTCTGTCTGAATTGGTAGAGTAATTTACCGCTCCTAAATGTTTGACTAAGAATTTACAGTAGGGATTTCGGCTACATGCCATTCGACAAGCTTTATAATTGATGCGTGTCTCAGCAGCTAGGTCTAAAGAACCACTGGGTTTTGAGACGAGATTAAGAATTGCTCTGGGATCAGCCAAGGGCATCCTATACCTCCATACAGAAGCCAACCCTCCGATATTTCATCGAGATATCAAGGCCACCAATATATTATTGGACTCTAAGTTGATTGCAAAGGTTGCTGATTTTGGCCTTTCCCGTCTTGCCCCGGTTCCAGATTTTGAAGGGACTGTGCCTGCTCATGTATCCACAGTAGTGAAGGGGACACCGGTAAGACTCATAAGCATAGTACTTACCTAACTAATAGCTACGCAGGTTAAAAACTATCTTATTATTTGAATTGATTTTTTAGGGTTACCTTGATCCTGAGTACTTCTTAACTCATAAGCTAACGGATAAGAGCGATGTCTCCTACTGGATTCCCTTCTTAAGTGAGCTGAAATACAAATCCAATTTATCTAGATAACTCGACCTGATTTTATTCAAGGATGAAAGATTGAAGAAAGAAGTTACATATTGACTAAACAGATTACCTTCTGAAAAATTGGCCTAAGAAAACTGTGTTAGTTGAGAGAACCTGCACACAGTGAGAAGAAACACAACCTTGCACTGTATCTGCACCATAACAAGTAAAAATCTTGGGCCAGTCGGGTGGGTTGCTTCTTTTAATTTAGAACGCAACAGTAAAAATTGGATTGGCTTCCCTACTGCCGACAGATACTTGAGATTCCCGCAACGGTGAATAGATTGATGGTCGATTCATGAAAGGTTCCGTCATCACTCTGGTAAGAGCCTTTTGAATCATCAAAGGACTGCAAAAAACGAGAGTGAATGAAGAATTTTGAACAAAATACACATGGATATTTGATTGAAGATAAAAATAAAAATTACGCTCTGATACCTCGAATGTGAGAAATCTTTGGCCATTCTGGGCCGCTGTCCTTGGCGCATCTTTCTGCCAGACGGGGACACGAATCAATCTCTAGCTTATGTAATTTGGTTAGGCGTTGCATAGCTTCGACCGTAGGCAGATACATCAGGTTCTTACATTTCCAAATTTCCAACTTAGTAAGAGAAGTGAGGTTGCCCAACCACTCTGGAAGAGCCTCCAGACCATCGAAACCATAAATGGACAAACATGTTAGAGAAGCAGAGTATTGAATTTGCTGAGGCAGTGACTTGAGCTTAGGCCACCCGTACAATCTTAATTCTTTCAGTTTCGATGGGACCTGAAAATGAGGGAAAGAATGGAGCTTTTGGCAGAAGGCACCGATAGACAACACTTGCAAACGAGATAGAGAGTGCAGCGCCTTGGGCAAATATTGTAATTTCCCACAGTCAGATAATTGTAGATAGGAAAGAGATTGCAAGCTGGACACATTGTGATCCGCCAGAGATATCAAATTGTCGCATGACTCGACCACTAATTTGGTAAGAGATGTGCAGGATGCGAGCCCGCTTGGTATACTTGTTAATCGATCGCAGCTGCCAATAGACAATTCAAGGAGGGATGTGAGGTTGTCTAAACTGGGAAGAGCCTCCAGATTACCGCAATGCTTGATACTTAGATGTTTAAGAGAGACGGGGGTTTGTAGCCCAGGACCCGACAAAGTCCTCAAATTTGGACAATTATATATATCCAGTGTGCGAAGACTAGTACAAGAATGGAGCCCGCTCAGTATACTTTTGAATCCATTGCATCCTTTAATTCTCAATTCACGGAGGGATGTGCAACCGTTTAAAGACAAGTCCCCCTCGAGAGTAGTGCATCTCTCAATTACCAAATCACGGAGTGAGGGCAGATTCTGAATTGAAGTGCATCTTAGCTTTGGGCAATCAACTATTTTCAACTCCTCAAGAGATTGGGATGGTGAAATTTGAAAGGATTCTAGATTGTGACAATATTCAATTTCCACTGTCTCAAGTGAGGGGCAATATTCTAACCCATAACATAAGCTCGACAATTTCTCACAGCTCCTAATTCTCAATTGACGGAGACTGGTTACTCGACTGCATATATTTTCAATTGGCATTGCGTTATCAACAAAAAGTATATCCAACTGCCTGAGAGATGGAAAATGAGTGGGAGCACTTCCCAATTCCCAACAATACTTTATTGTCAACTGCTCAAGGCAGGAAAACACTACTAAGGCCGCTTTCTCACCTGTTGATCTCACTTTCTCAACAACCGCTTCCTTCCATTCACTTAGGGCTGGGCATTTCTCAATTCTTAAGCTTTTCAACGCTGGAAACAAAGTAACCTCCGTGGCCGCCTCATTATTATCAACGTATTTATAACCATAAAACTCAACTCCAACACAATTAAGGTTCTCCATATCCTCAAATAAAATACTTCTAAGATTCGGCAAGTGTCCGAGTGGTGGGACTACTTCACATTTTTTGCAACCCCTTAACTCAATCTCTGTTAAATTGATGGGCAACGAATCACTCATCATCCATGATGAAAATTTAGTACCTAAGAACCCCTCAATCCTCAAGCTTTCTAAGTTGGGGTGCAGTTGGAGTCCTTCAAGAAAAATGCCATTTCTTTTTTCAGGACGGACCCACCCCCATTTTAATATCAATTTTCGTACGTTTGCTTTTTCTACTAATTTTGATTTCATTGCTTCTTCCTTGTCTCTCACACATTCCAATGATCCAATAACTAATTCCCCTTTCAATGCGTTTAACCTGCCCAGCTCATCAATTCTATGATGCCTTGCTCTATCCAAATTAAAAGAAGGTAGCGTTTGCAGACCAGTCAATCTTGTCATCCGAAATGGAACTTCCCTATACTCATCGAAATAAACATGTCTCAAGTTGATCAAATTTTCCATTTCCCTAGGAAACGTATTAAGCATGTATGTGCTTGACATTCTTAACGTCTGAAGATTATAGAGCTTGCCAATAGATTTGGGGAGTTCTTTTATTCTTGTGAAAGAAAAGTTGAGATACTTCAAACGTTTCAACTTTCCAATTGAACTGGGCAACTCCTCTATTTCAGCATGGAATAAATTCAACGTCTGTAAAGCTCTAAACTTTTGGAAGATGTTACTAGGGACCTTGTAATCAACAAACAACGACCGCAATCTCCTAACACTCCCTTTTGGAATTCTTTCAAGTGTAGTGGAAGAAATCCGTGCAACATGTTGAATCTCAAATGCATCATCATCCATCTGATCTCGGGTCAAGCTTTCAAATTTGAATGCTTTTTCTGCAAGATCATGCACCAGATCGTGCATCTTGCAAATTGTAATGCCGTACTCTTCTCTAGCATCTTGAAATAAAGAGTTTTGCAATAGAATATTAAAATATTCATTGCCTATATCCTCCATACTCACGTTGGGAGAAGAATGGAGATATCCTTGAGCCATCCAGAGTTGGACCAAGTCATCTTTTTTAATTACAAAATCTTTTACAAACATTGAGCAATATGCAAAACATTGCTTCAATGATGATGGTGTTAAATTATCAAAACTCAACTTCAAGACTGACATGATTTTCTCCTCTTCATTTGGTAATTCCCATATTTTACTTTCTAGAATTGACGACCATTCACGCCTACTATTTTTAGAAAGCATTAAGCTTCCTAAAACCTGTTGATACATAAGTTAGTTAGTTTCTATATATTTTATAATATAAAAAAGTGATTAGCAAAATAATAATCCCAAATTATAGTTTCATTGAATTTTGAATAGAGTGCTGAGCAAAACAAAGATGCATTAAATGTATCTATCAGAATTGCAAGATTGCTCTCCAATATTTTTGCTTGTTAGAAGAGAAATACTAAGAAGACTTGCTAGGCAAGTAAGAATTAGTCTCAGAAATAAACTCAAAGATACTTGATTAGATCATTTAAATATGTGTTAATTTAATACTTACGATAACCGAGTAATTGAACAGTTTGTAACAATGCACTAGGAAGGTAGTATTTTGAAGGAGTGTTTTGATCCACATTTTTTTATAGCGTTCTACATAGAAACACTAAATTTACGCAGCCGTGCGGTGAGCATAGAGCGAACTATTCTTTTGCCTTTTCCTAAAGAAACACTAAATTTGATCCAACGGTCATACGACTGAAGATTTGGGTGATCTTTTGTAGAGATAATATTTGAGGAAAGACATAAAAACAGACGGTTAAATTGTTAAAATATACAAACCTATATGTATATTATGAACAAATTGATGCTTTAAAAGCTCATTATTATGTTTTTCATGCAATTTTCTTTTAAACATGTTGGGACAAAATTAAATATACCAAGTTAAGGTTTTTTATACTGGCGATTCTGTTGAATATTTAATCGTACTTCTATTAGCAAATTAAAATGTCTTAAGTTCAACTCATATGAATGAGGATAACGTTTTGTATTTGTTTGAGTTCGAAACCGTACTCATACATGACCTAGCTCAATTCCCGTTAAGAGTAGAATAGTAGAAATCATAGTCATACATTACCGTAATTCTGCAAACTAATCCTTTATGGAGAAAGCACCAATCTATGTCTTCGACTGGCGACCCATTTTTTTGTGTAATTAATGTCTCATATTACAAACTTATTTCTGAACCACTTATTAATCGTTTAATACCTATTTTAGGTAAACGTATTTGGCAAAACCATGATGTTTTTATTCCCATTCAATTGATTAATTCAATATGGGATATCAAAGTGATGCTAGAGAGACCAACTACTTCAAATCATATTCATAGATCACATGATGTGCTAGTTGATGGTTGGACTCATTATTCAAATCTTTAAAGAAAAAATCCAACTATCAATTGCTATATCATGCGGTCTACAAAATATGGTCTCCCTACTCCCTAGCATAAAATTGCAAGAAAACTTGATATGAAAAACAATTTGGGTCATAATCGTTATCAATTAGCATCATCTTTCTCTACGATTAAAACAATTAGGCTTTAATGCACTTGGATTAAATCTTATTGGGTTTGAGAGTCATGTTTTCCTAGACTTCAATGACTAAGAAAATGATTGTCACTCACTGTTAGATCTTTAATCCAACGGTACAAAAAAAAAGTACAATAAAAAAGTTAAATGAGCACCAACCATTAGATGGGTGACCACCATTTTCTTCGTAACTGGATTCTAGGAGAACAATTCTGTTGGGTTTGATAGAGTTTCTTCTGTTTGTGTGGTTAATTGGCTATTCAATCTTATTGACTTCAGACCTCTTTGGCTAAAAGAAATAGAGGATTCAAAGCCAAGTCTATGTTTGTCACCTTTAACACAATTTAGAGTAATACTGTTCATGTAATCAAATTTACTCCCTTATTTGTATAGTTTATGCTTTAACGTTAGTTTATACGACTTTATGCATAACATTTGTTTATATAACAGTTTTTAATATAGCATTTTTTTTATTTCGTCTTCTTAATCCATTTTTCTTTTGGAAAATTAGGTTCTCATCCTTCCTTTTACTACTCCATTGATTAAAATCATATTCCTTTTCAATTTTTGATCAAGGTCTTTGGTATTAATAACATCATTAATTATTTCAATAATAAAATATTTTTATTTCTAAATATATTCATTTAATGTTAAAAATGTTACAATTAGTATATTTATATTTATGGCTAAATTTTTTAACATATATTTTTATTTTTAGTTTGTACCAATTTTTAATTTGCAACCCTTTTTTAATTTGTACCAATTTTCTTTTCAGTTTTAATTTGTACTAATATATTAATTTCTTTTTGTGCTCATATTTTATAAAGTTTTATTTGTATTTGTACCCATTTTTAATTTTGCTAAATGTACCCATGCTAATTATATGTACCATTCATGTAATTTTTTTCAAATTTTTAATCTTAAAATGTACTTGTTCTTAAATATACTAATTTGTTATATGTAAAATGTACCATTTTTTTTTATATATAAAATCTATTCGATTTTTTTTTTCTAATCCATTTTTAAACTTATGTGGGTACATTCTTTTTTCTTTGATTTGAGAATGTATCCATGTTAAGTTTAATCAAAGAAATTTACTAATTTTATTCAGCCTAATATCTTTTTTTTTTCTTTTTTTTGTGATTTTGAAGAATGTACTCATGTTTTGATACAATAATTTTTTGGTTAATTTTGATGAATGTACCCATGTTTACACACACACAAAAATTGTATATTTATATTTTAATATTTTTAATCCCACAAATTATGGTTTTTTATTTAAAATCTCATTAATATAAACAACTATAAATTTCAATTTTTAATTTAAAAAATATAGTAACGTACATAGAAATATATTATCACATTAAGTTTAGGAACTTGAATCAAAAATTGAAAACCATAAGGTTTCAGTCAAAGAATATTCATAGTTAGGAACCGCATCCAAAATCTCCCTTTCCTTTTCTAGGCACTTGCAGATGATCTACCCTCGCCCATTACACCCAGAAACTCCCCACCCCTCCTTCTAATTCTATATTTATGTTATTAAAATAAAAAACCAAACAAAAGACAGCAAGGGGGAACATGATAATAGACGTACCTTTGCCACCAATGGTACACCGGCACACTTTCTAGCTATCGCCTTTCCAATACGCTCTTGATCTGAATCTAGAGAAGGAGCATTACCATTTGGTAGTGCTTCACCCTTTAATATGGACCAACAATCCTCCACTGATAGGATCCCCAAATTACACCTCGGTATTGTCTCCGTGATTGATGCAACCTTAGCACTACGGGTTGTAACGATGGCAATGCTTCCGGGACCAGAATTGAGTTTCGACAAACAATCTGTAAAACTGCTCCATAAATCCTCAGCTTCATTCCAAACATCATCGAGTATCAGCATATATCTCTTCCCTGTCAACCTTTCCTTGAGGCTATTCAACAATGCTTCCCGACTAGTAACGCCTGTCCTGTTTGAGTTAAGGGATTCTAACATCCGATTTAGAATCGAATTAACCTCGAAGGTGTTGGACACACACACCCACATTTTTTCCTCAAAATGTCTACCAATAGCATCATCATTGAATACTGATTTTGCCAAAGTCGTCTTTCCGAGTCCTCCCAATCCCACAACGGCCTTAACCGAAAGGTACTCTTCCTGATTCTTGGACTCGATCAAGGTTGCAATGATATCCGACACAATCTTCTCCCTTCCAATGATCTTCTCATTGTGGCCGAAGCTTGAGTCGGTTTCTCTGTTCCCCATAGCTGGAAGGGTTTGATCTACTGTCCTTGCAACTAAGCCAATGAAAGATGCCTCACTCTTGAGAACCGCCAGGGACGCATTGATGTTCTTAATCTTGTGGGCCATCTTTTGACGAAATAAAATGGGATTGGAGGGAGAAAAGAAGTTGAGTACCTTTCTTGTCATATAGTTTTGCAATTCTGCTTTACGTCGGAGAACTTCATAGTTGATGTCCTCCAAGACTTCATCAGCATCATGAGCTACGTCTTTCAGTTTCTTCACCCAGTCCTCCACAGCCTTGCGCTTGTGACATTGTTGGTGGGCAACATCGCCTAAGTAATCTTGAATCGCAAGTGACGATTGATGAAGCTCAGTTAGCTCTTTTTTGAATCCTCGAAAAAGACTGATTTCTTGAGCAGCAAGTGAAGCCACCGACTTCAGTATTCCCTCCACCGGAATAGTGTGGAGAACTTCTAGCACATCCATACTCGCGCGATAAAGGGAGATTAGAGAGAAGAATGCAGAGAACTGAGAGAAAGCCAAGGAAGGACACAAGAAGAGGGAATGAGTTGAATGAAAGGCTTAACAATAATTCAAGAAAATGTGGTATAAGAAGACGAGAGAAACATATCATACAAAATAGTAATGAGTGGGGTCCAGCAATAATGGAGACATAGCATGGCAAAACCACATAAATATAAATCCATCTTGTCAGCGAATATTCTCTCCAGCAAGTTTAGACAACAGTCGCGAACATTCTTCTCTCTTTGCATTTATATTTATATTATATTTTATGATGATCAAATTACCAACTTATCCTTGCGTGATTTGATATATTATTTTGGGTAGGTTTTGAATGTTTTTTGCTGATGAGCAGTTTCGTCCAATTATGTTTTTGTCGAACCCAGTGGCACCAAATTGAGCCTCCAGCTTTATATATAAATAGATCAGGATTGAGTAGAAAATTAAAGATATTTATTAAGAAACATAACTTTATCGGTACATATATAGCATATATGATACATAGATTCAAATCAGATACGTATGCGCTTTTCAATGCTAGTTAGAGCCATTGTATATAAAAACAATACCGTTTCTAGATATAAAGCCAGACCTATTGCACAAGGATACAGTCAAGAGTTAGATTTGGACTATGAGAAGACCAGTTGTAACTATAGATGATTGGCATTCACAAAACGAGTAACAAATTCTACACATGTCATTAGGTTTACAAGTTGATCTTGTTTACAATTTACTTGGATTTGCAAATCCTCCATCTTCGGAGGTAGAGGAACGTTTTCCAACGCTGCTTTGCTTGCAATTGCTGTAATGAGATGAGCCGTTGTTTTCATGGGGCAGGTCCTAACGTGCCCTATAGCTATAGGACCCCATCCCACATGAAACATGTTATTGGCGGCACCATTGTGTTTAGGAATCAATAATGATGGGTTGGGTACCTTTAATTTAGAATTCAAATGAATTTGAAATCCATTAGGAATCGATAAAATCTCAAATTTGATTGAGTGAAAATTATATTTATAAACACAACCCAAATTATGTTCAGTGTGTATCTTATTTTTTTTCTACTAGTAACACATCATATGGTTTGTAAATATGATCAAAATTTGGTCTACCTAATATTACTCATACATTAGACTTTCTAGAAAAATAACGCAAAAACCCTAAAATCTTAAGATGCTGATTTAACATAGTAAACGACATAATTCGGCTGGTGTTTAGGATAATCAAATCATTGTAAGAACAGAGAACCTATGGTGTTTAGGATAATTAATAATCAAATCGTTGTAACGACTTATGGTGTTCAGGATAATTAACATCCCATACACAACATTCCACAAGTGGACAGTGGAAGATCATCAAATCCTCTTCTGTTTTTGTTAATTATGGTGTTTAGGATAATTACTATCAAATCATGGTAAAAGCTTATGCTTCTTTCTTCTGTGTAATGTATGTTCTCTTTGTGCTAATGCAATTATTAATTTAAATTTTTATTAAGTTTTGGAAAGTGTTATTGGTACTTAAAAAATCTCATTCTACACTCCTTACAAGTGTACTTTTCTTTCCAAATATAGAAAGTTTGGAGTGTAGAATAAGATTTTTAGAGTGCCAATAATAATTTCCTAAGTTTTACTGTGTATTGCGTTCTTGATTCATATGGTTGGATTTGTGAATTTGTTTCAGCAAAACCTCAATTCGCTGTTATATGGAATTTTCACAGTATAATAGTTTGGGGCAGCTGCCATGCCGCACCACCCTTCGTCAAATAAATCCAAGGGTACATTCTCTCTTGCAACCAATAATATTACTTGTACGTGTGTTCAGAAAATGAATCACTTGTTTAATAAATAAAAAATTCATATGACATGCTTTGTTACATGAGAGGATTTCTTTTTTCAAAATCGTAACAAATCAAGATTATCCGTGCTTATTTCTTTTTCATGTGCCAAACAATTTACGTTTGAGTAGGAGAATTTCTCATATACACCTCTGTCCTTAGTTATGAGATTTTTATCACATTCAAGCTACCACATTATTATTAGATTATTTAGATCGCACATTTAACTGTACCACAGAACTCAACTGGACCAAAAAAAAAAGAAAGGAAAACTAATAAAAAGGGTTTGAAAATTTTGAGTTTTAACGATAAAGACAAAATAAAGTGTAAAGTAAATAGTACTATGATTGACTTTTTAATGTAAAAATATAATTTTTTGTTAAAATGAACAGTACCGTGAGCTATTCGTTAAAGTTCAAAAAAAAAAAAACCTCTAACAAAAATAATAAAGATAAAGAAAAAAAGAAAAGGAGAGAGTACTAATTACTTGAATAAGGGGAAAGAAAAAAAAAAAAAAAGCTATTTTTTCGTTTGGTCTTGGTCTAACTCTCCCGTCTAAATTATCTAATATACTGTTGTCGGCCCCACGCGTTGTCCCCGCATGGCACATACCCTTTCTTCCTCAATTTCCTCCGATAATGTTTACATGGACGTCAATATTAATTCAAGTATAATGGACAAGGTGTAGTTTCATCGTACTTCCAACATGCTATATTTGAGGGTGCGTTTGTAGTATTGAATTATTTCAGATTGAAATATAAATACAAATATTAAACTGAATTAACTTAAAATATACTAAATTTGACTAATTTAATGAAATATTTGATGTAATTTCAAACTAAATAGCAAAGTAATTAATAAAATGGTAAGTTCATCACAACAAAATTTACCACATCACTAGTTTCATCCCAACAAAATTTGCATAGTTCGAATTATTTAGGTTGAAATGTACACAAGAAATATTTTACGACAACGTAAGATTAAATTAATTCAAGGAAAGTTAACACAAACACAAAAATTCGTAACTAATCAAATTATCATATAAAATCGTAAAAACCATAAATTTATGAATTCTACTATAGGAACTCACTCATTGAAGGTAATGTTGCTTTAGGTGAGACATACCCTAAGGACGAGCGTGGATTAGCGAGGCTAGAGAGCTACGATCCTGCTACTTATCAGTGAGTGGGTTTTTGTGTTTTTTATATATATATGCTTTACGATTCCCAGAAACCGTTTTAAATGAACTTATACTTTAAATGCCATGTCATGAATGCATTATATGTTTTAGTATTGCATTAGTGTAGCTATGCATTGTATTGAATGATGCTACGAAGGCTCAGGTAAGCTTCAGGTGAGTACATTATGATGGTATTGGTTGCATTGTATATTGTTAGGCATTTATGCATTCGAAGCTGATTATCCTGCACTCCGGTGTTAGTGTTCCTGCCCGAGGCCAGAGTATAGCCTTCACGTGATTGTTCACCTCTTGCACCACACGCTCACCTTGGATCCAAGTCTGGTGCCATCCTGTCATATAAACCACAATAGGTGGTTCCGACTCGTAAGTGACCCGCGATTCATCGCACAGCTTTCACGTGATCGTAGCACTTGAGTGTACTTATTTACACCCAACCTGTTGTACAGGTCACAATAGGTGACTCTGACTTATGTGCAGACATAAGTTGTTGAGCTATAGGTCCAGCTGTACATATCACATCAGAAGACTCTGGCTGGCATATTATTTTACATTGATTCATATCACCTGGCTTACACATGTTATTGCTGAACATTTTGACATGGCATATCTCTGTTTTCACTACTGTTGGGTATTGTTTTTATATACGTACATATTATTCTTTTCTGGGAATTATATGAGTTTTACAGTAAAGGGTTACTATGTTCAGAAAGAGAAATATGTTTTCAAATGCTTTGTTTTTGCCCACTCACGTTTTCTGTTTTGCGCCCCTCCAGGTCCTAGCTAGTTGTTCGTGTCTGTGGCTCACGAGGACTCTCTGGCAGTTCTGACATCTTCCTAAATAAATGTGGGAATCTTCTTCCTGTATGTATATTTAATACCAGTCTGCTGGACTGCACTTATGTTACCTATGCTCCAAAACACTTGTATTTTGGCTTCGAACACTTCCACACACTTATATACATATTTCTAGTTTAAATTAGTTTAGTTTCGGTTTTTATTTACTCACATTTTCATACTAATATCACTTCTGTTGCGCACTTGGCTACGTTACTCTCATGTGACGGCCAACATGCCTTGACTCCGGTCGGGGTGTGTCATTTCCAACACCTTGAGAGATGAAATAAATTCAAATCCGTAAATCTCTAAACCTTTGCAACATAATATTGGGGACCTTGCCATAAAAAAATAAAGAGTGACTTTGAATGTTGTCCTTAATCACTAATATTGTTTGACTGAACCTTATTAGTTCTCAGTTTTTTTTTATCAAAGTCTTTGACTTTGTACATCTCTTCATATTAATAATAATGTATTTTCATATCAACTAATTATTTTTGAAGTTCCTTAATTCTTGGACTTCAAATTTTGTAATAAATTATTTCCTAAAAAAAGGATAGAAGACACATAATAAATAGTAAAATTGTAACAAACAGAACATTAATCTACCAATAATCAAGCGTTACATTCTAAACACATAAAAAACAATGTACACATATAATTGGATCCTTTTAAAAAATGAATTTATCTGTATAATTGGGAAATTTAGAAAAATAATCAAAATTTGGACCTCATCGAAAATTATAACCGCTTTTTTAAGTTTGAAATAATTATAACCAAAAGTTGATGTAAAAATATTAACATATATACTCATGAGGTTCTCTCCGCCACCTCCAATTCTTCAAACTTTTAGCCCGTCTCCGAGGAGTTAAGCTCTCAAATCCAACACAATATCTAGAATTTTCGTTTCAGTAGGTTATCGTTATAACCAAGGTGGGCATGGCCACCAAAGGTACTATTTTTCTTACAATTACTAACGTTTTCCTTCAATTTTTGTTTCTTTAATTTTTCTGATTTGGGTTGCATTTGATTTTCTAAACATAGACTAGATTCGACCTCTTTCATCAACACTGTGAAACCGATGTTCCTATTGGCCGGGCAAAATCATGGTACACCATCCCATTTCAGCTTGTAAAAAGGTTGACTTTTGGTTTGGAGTAAATTGTAGCTATGGTCCCTTAACTTTAATTCAATTGGAGCAATGGTTTCTCAACTAAAAATCCATTATCATTGATCCCTTAACTTTAATTCAATTGGAGAAATGGTCATTCCAACATAACTCGTTTGGACAAAAGTTTTGACGTAGTTGAAGAAAATGATCATAATTACACACTTTGATAAATTGAGAGACCCTAATTGTATAAATGATCACTCCAACATAACTTATTTTGACAAAATTTTGACGAAATTGATGAAAATGACTATAGCTACACATTTTGATAAGTTGAGGGACCAATGGTAATGAATTTTTAGTTGAGGGACCATTGCTTCAATTTGATTAAAGTTGAAGGACCATTGCTACAATTTACTCTTGATTTTAGTTTTTCAATATTTTCACGTAGAAATAGCATTATTAATATGGGAGCGCAACAAATATATATAAACCCACAGAGAAATTAAAGAAAAACAGAGATGTTTGGTCTGCCATATGTAAATTGACATGTTTGGCTTCTAGCATTGGGAAGAAAGAAATTGTGTATATTTGAATTATAAATTGCATTTTCCATCCAAATTAAGTATTTAAAATTATTGCCGACAAGAGGAGTTTTGTGATTAGTCGCCTGCAGGTACGCGTAAACTCATATTTACTATTCACAAAATGCCATTATTGTTCCCGCGTGCATACGTACGATCCACCCGTCCGTTCTTGCCTTGTAAATATTATAAACATAAATAGCTACTATGAACGCATATGCCATGACGATTCTTTTTTTTTTTTTTTTTTAATAATATATTTTATTTTTGCTTCTTTGATTGTGTTTTATTAAAATGTTAAAAAAGAAAGAATATTAAACATAGAAAGACAGCACGAAATTAATTTTAATTCACTTGTTGTCAATATCAGTTTACGTCCATTGAAATCGACATTATCAAAGAAAATTTTGACATGGGGTCGATTTATAACCAAAGACAAAGTGAAAATATAATTAAAATGATATTATTGGTGTGTGTGATTGACAATGAGCATCGGAGGAAGAGACTGAGTAATTATGTAAGATGATTGTGATATCCCAGTAAATTAGAGAAATTTTTAGTTGTGACGGAAATACGGGTAGTACATCACGTGTTTTTATATAAATGGTGGAAATTTTTTTTTTTTAAGTTATTAACTTTTTAACATACATATCCCACCATTTATATAGCAACACGTGATATTCCGTGTGACGATCACACTGAAAAATCTCTCAGCAAATTGAGGTTACCCCGTCAAACAAAATCACTAATAAATTCGATTTAGTAGTTGGCAGTCGGCTATGGTGCGCCCATGGTTTCAAGTCTAATTTGCATTTTTTATTACTAGTTGGCACGGTCACATGCATGACATGAATGGTGGTAACCACTTATTTGTCTTTTGATTGATGCAGATCCGGATTAAAAAAAAAAAAGGGTCTTTCTAATTAGCATATTCTAGAAAACTCGACATGATTTTATTCAAGGATGAAAGATTGAAGAAAAAAGTTACATATTGACTAAACAGATTACCTTCCACAAAATTGGTCTCATAAAACTGTGTTAGTTGATAGAACCTGCACAGAGTGAGAAGAAACACAGCCTTCTACAAAGTGTATCTGCACCATAACAACCATGCGCAACACGCCTTAGAACATATTCGAATGCACGTTGAATGTTGCAAGTTATACAGAATGGCCATGAACTGTAAACACTTGCAATTTTACTTCTAATTACACATAAAGGACTAAAAGCTTAATTTCCACAAAAGCCTAAAGTCCTGTTCCAAAAAATATTATGAAAGCAAAATAATTAATGTTCTTCCACAAGGCTAGATAGTCTATGATTTTGCAAACCAAATGGAACTAAGACAAGTGAGCAGAACAGATCATGAATTACTGTTCCGGGAAAGAAACCTACACTTGACTGTCGGAAATGTGTGAAATCTTGGGCCAGTCGGGCAGGTTGCATCTTTCTTTATTCAGATTCGTACCAGTCCCGATTGAACTAAGCAAGGAATATGTTTGGTTAACACTTACCACTTGAGAAAACGAGAGCGAGTGAACAATATTGAACCAAATATACATGAATAATTGATTGGAGATAAAAATAAAAAATACCTCTTATATCTGGAATATGACCAATATTTGGCCATCTGGGCCACTGTTCTTGGTGCATCTTTCTATCTGCATCCGCAACCATAGACGTGACACTTCAATATTTTGAAACCCTCTGTTGGAGGAGAAAGCTATGTAAAATATAGAGTTACATACCTGATCAGAGATATTCTTTTAGGTTTCGTTAGGCTTGTACTTGTATATAAGTGCCAACTTGTTGGTATCATCACAGTATCCAATAAATGAGGCCAAGTTTCTATGATGGATTCTCATCAGGAACTCAACCTGCAGCCACAGGGAACTCATCAATCTCTAACAACAAGACGAGGCATTTAATTTGCATTCCAAGGAATTAAATTCAAACTGTCAAACCTCTGTTTGGAACTCCCTAGCTGAGCTAGCTCCTCGAGATGACGATGTAGAACCACACTTGAGTGCCATATTTCAACTAGCCATGGTATACAATCCCAAATCCTCCTTTCCCGATTTCAATTTTAAAGTTTTTGGTGATTTCTAAAACCTCGTCATAAGTGAACTAGGACGTCTGATGCTACATGAGTTTTGTTACGTTTTCTCCATCTGCAGCTTAAGTAGACAAAAAGATATGAGTTCAGACTAACTGGTTAGGAATACTACTACACCATAGTAGGAGCACCGGTTCTACCTGAATAAGTATCAAAGGTATAAAATGGTACCTGGTTTTCTTATTCTTCTCAGCTTCCATACCAGTATGAGCACTATAACTAGGAGGAGGGCCACTGCTGACAGCAATGATCCAAGTATTGGAACAACCATGTTCTCCTTGCACTTGCTTGAATCTGAACTAAAACAGGACTTATAAGCACATCAAAAATCTGAAGCACACAATACCATTCACTTTCGTTAAAGAAGATGCAAACCTATTCAGTGCTCTCCATGAATGAAACTTGCACAGAGCAGTAGGACGAGGAAACCAGTTGAGATCTTCTTCTCTCTGTCTCACTGCAGCCTATGAACTAACTGGTATTTAAAACACGTGACAATGTTCCGACCAAAAAAGCAGAAAAACGTATGTGACAGTGTGGATTTGTACCTCATGCTGCACAACTTTACATGAAACATGATCCTTATTACATGGAGATGCTTAGTCTACGTCAATCAATGGATCATGCAATGTTCATACTAAGAGAGCAATTTGGTTAAGCCAACGTATTTTCTAGTCAAAACATTTCAAACATTGATCCAAAGTGATTAAGTCGAGGACATTATCAATGTATATTAGTATTTAGCCTACGCTGATTCACTGCACAACAGATCCCACACCCATTTTTAACCCATCAAGTTTTGAACATGGAATGAATGAGATAGTTTGTAGGAACCAGCAAAGGTAAAGCCTAAATAGCTACCTAGCATGGTGCTGTCATTGAACCTGCATTTGTGGAATCTGAACCAATGGAAATCACTCCAGGTGAACTCTGGTATGGTGAAATCGTACCACAAGTTTCTTCATTTGAGCCTGGAGTTCTTTGTCAATGCCTAGACACCTTTATTCCATACACTCTGTTAGTTGGCACAGCACAGAACCCATAGTGGCTCTATGTTGGCAGGTGAAAGTTGTGCATGCCATTGCTGTCTCTAAAGCTTTCCAGGCCAAATTCACATCGAACTCTCCTCAAATCATTCGATACAAAATAGTTGTTAAATCCCATTCTGGAACTCAGGGTTCACCCACTGCACTATGTGGGCAAGATCATCAATTTCTATGATTGCAGGTTGGCTAGTAAAACTCTCAAAATCAATTTTTTCATTCAAACTTTGATAATTGTAGTACCTGCAGACCAAAAAAAAGTATTATCAAAGCACTCACTGTTCATGCATTTGTATTTATGACATGATAAAAAATCTAAGAGAACACAGAAACTTGAACATACTCTGGATCAAGATAACCCACTCTGCCCATGACCGACATTACCACACAAGTCTCATTATCACTGAAAACAACACTGGACAGACCGAAATCTGCTATTTACGCGTCCAAGTTTTTATTGCACTGCACTTCTTAATTGAGCTGAAATACAAATCCAATTTATCTGTGTTTAAAGTATTCTACATAACTCGACCTGATTTTATTTAAGGATGAAAGATTGAAGAAAGAAGTTACATATTGACTAAACAGATTACCTTCTACAAAATTGGTCTAAGAAAACTGTGCTAGTTGAGAGAACCTGCGCACAGTGAGAAGAAACACAACCTTGTACAAAAGTGTACCTCAACATATGGAAATCACTCTAGGTGAACTCTAGTATGGTGAAATCCTGGAGTCCTTTCTCGATGCTTAGACACCTTCATTCCATACATTTTGTTAGTTGACGCAGCACAAAACCAACCATGGTGGCTCTATGCTGGGAGGTGGAAGTTGTGCATGTCATTGCTGTCTCTAATGCTTTCCAGACCGAATTCACATCGAACTCTCCTTGAATCATTCGTTCCAAATTCGTTGTTAAATCCCCATTCTGGATTCACCCACTCCACTATGTGGACAAGATCATCACTTTCTATGATTGCAGGGTGGCCAGAAAAGCTGTAAAAATCAATTTTTTTCATTCAACCCTTGATATAACTATAGTACCTGCAAACCAAAAAATGTAATCACAAATAAACCACTCACTGTTCATACATTTGTGTTTATAACAAGATAAAAAATCTAATAGAACACAGAAATTTGAACATACTATCGATCAAGATAACCCGCTCTGTCCATGACCGATGTCACCACACAATTTCATTATGTATACATGTCAATTTGACCAAATGGATGAAACCTGCGTGCTTCCTCAAACACCAACATTGACCATTCTCTCCTTCTCATTAAAAAAAAAAGAATTTTAACGAAATACTCCTGGTATTGTTCATTTTTAACGAAAAATCACTTTTTTACCTTTCCCTAGTACTATTGACTACATCTTTATTTGTTATTTTTCATTAAAACTAAAGTTTTTTTTTTTTGAACAACTAAAGTTTTTTTTTTTTTTTTTTTAAACTTTTCATTAATTTTCTTTTAATAAAATAAAATAAATAAATATGGCGTCAGTCATACAAAGTCAAGCTTTCTAAACCTCTTTTATGGACAGATACGGATTTTATGGTTCGAAGCTCAACCAACAGGTAATTTGGACCACTTAAATGGAATTCGATAATACTAATTAACTCATATGCTGCCTCACTTTACATAATCTAAAGACTTCAACGTCTCTTTCACACAAAGGGTCCAAATTTTCTAATCCTTCAGCTCTGGACACTAATGTCCGGAGGGGATCCAAATTCCTCTTTATTATCCATCTGTCAAATTTTCAACTGTTTGCTTTAGCTTGTTGTCCTAGTTTCTCTCTTCCTCATCCTCCTCTGGCTAGCGTTTGGAGTCCGGCATCCGAATCACATGTCCATGCGGTCCTAGAAACATTAAAGCTTACCTACTCTACATAATGACTCCACTCCCCTCTTCCAACACCTCCATGTTTCAGACGAAAGAATTTCTAGGTTCTTGTGTCTGAAACCCCAGAGCTAAGTTTAATAGAGGAGGGGTGGGACCATAATTTGGTGTATCGTAGGCCTCACAATCAGGAAGATATAGTGCTTTTTTAGTGTCCAAGCCATAGGGATCAGGTGGTCCGGTTGCTTTAAACTAGAATTTTATCCTCAATTTGACAAATTAACAATGGCTAATTGGCTATGCCTCTCCCTCCGTATGTTGTTAATAGTGTCGATATTGTCCCATTACATGGATTGAAGAAAACCCCACATCAGGAATAATATGTATTAACAAAATATGATTCTTTATTTGAGAATCATAGCCGTTGGATGAATTTACGATAGATAAATACCACAAAGTATAGATAATCAAAAGTTCAAACATTATTGACGGATGGCGAATGTGAATGATAATTCAAGAGTAGTGAGAAAGATGATTGGTATTAAGTCTTTGGTCACTATTATCTTGGAAGTTGATGACCAAAATGACAACTGCCTCCCCTTCTTTTGGCTGCAACAGCAGAAATAGGATGCTTACATGGAACCTGCATTTGTGGAATATGAACATCTGGAAATTACTCCAGGTGAACTCTGGTATGGTGACCTCGTAACACGAGCTTCTTCAATTGAGCATGGAGCTCTTTCTCGATGCCTAGATGTACACCTCCATTTCCAAACACTCTGTTAACGCACAGCACAGAACTCTCTGCTGAGAGGTGGAAGTTGTGCATGCAATTGCTGTCTCTAATGGTTTCCAGAACGAATTCACGTCAAACTCCCCTCAAATCCTTCGATCTCAAATCCTTCGATCTCAAATCCCCGTTCTGGAACTCAGGAATCAGGATTCACCAACTCCACTATGTAGAGAAGATCATCATTTTCTATGATTGCAGGTTGGCCAGTAAAACTCTAAACATCAATTTTTTTCATTCAACCTTTGATAATTGACAGACCGAAATCTGCTATTTTTGCGTCCAAGTTTTCACTTAAGAGAATGTTGGCAGTATTTACATCTCTACGCACAATACGTGGATTGCACCCTTATGCAAGTAAACAGTCCTGTGAGCCAAATTTCACAATATACATAAGTTGAATTAGGCATATGAACTTGTGCAGATATATTAGCGTATGAAATAACACGAAGCACTAACCTAACGCAATATCTAGTGTTATCCGAAGTCTCATTTCCCAAGTCACATGTGAGCTTCTATCTGCATTTGCAGCCATTGACGTGACACTCCAATATTTTGAAACCCCTCTGATGGAGGACAATGCTTATAAAATATAGAACTACATAGCTGAGAGAGGTTCTTTTAGGTTTCCTTTAGGCATGTACTCGTATATAATATAAGTACCAAGTAGTCGGTTTCATCACAGTATCCAATAAATGAGGCCAAGTTTCTATGATGGATTCTCATCAGGAGCTCAACCTGCAGCAACAAGGAACCCATCAATCTCTAACCAACGAGACAAGGCACTTGCAATTCCAAGGAATTAAAATCCTAACTGTCAAAACTCTGTTTGGAACTCCCTAGCTCCTTCAGTTGACGATGGAGAAAGTATTTTAACCGCAACTTGAGTGCCATCTTCCAAGTAGCCATGGTATACAATCCCAAATCCTCCTTTCCCAATTTCAGTTTGAAAGTTTTCGGTGATTTCTAAAACCTCGTCACAAGTAAACTGGGATTTCATTGATGCTACAGGGGTGCTACAGGTGTTTTGTTATGTTTTTCTCCATCTGCAGCTTAAGTACAAAAAGTTATGAGTTCAGACTAACTGGATAGGAATACCACTACACCATAGTAGCAGCGCCGTTTCTAACTAAATAAGTATCAAGGGTATAAAATGGTACCTGGTTTTCTTATTCTTCTCAGCTTCCAGACCAGTAAGAGCACTATAACTTGAAGGAGGGCCATTGTTGAAAGTAATGATCCAAGTATTGGAACAACAATGTTCTTCTTGCACTTGCTTGAATCTGAGCTAAAAAGAACTTATCAGCAGATAGAAAATATAAATCTAAAGAACGCAATACCATTCGCTTTCGTTAAAGAATGCTAACCTATTCAGCACTCTCCATGAACGAAACTTGCACAGAGCAGTAGGACGAGGAAACCAGTTGAGATCTTCATCTCACTGTCTCATTGCAGCCTGTGAACTACCTGGTATTTAAAATGTGTGACAATGTCCTGACCAAAAAAACAGAAAAACGTATGACACTGTGGATTTTTAAACTCATGCTGCACAACTTGCAGAGTACATACATGATCCTTATTACCTGGGGATGCTTAAGTGAGCTGAAATACAAATCCAATTTATCTGTGATTAATGTATTCTAGATAACTTGACATGGTTTTATTTAAGGATGAAAGGTTTGAACAAAGAAGTTACATATTGACTAAACAGATTACCTTCCATAAAATTGGTCTAATAAAACAGTGTAAGTTGAGAGGACGTGCACACAGTGAGAAGAAACACAACCTTGTACAAAAGTATATCTGCACCATAACAAGTAACAACCATGCGCAACATGCCTTAGAACATATTTGAACATTATAACATATACAGAATAACCGCACACTCGTAAACAGTTGCAAAAAAAATTAATGTTCTTCCACGAGGCTAAAAGACAATAGAAGAGAACAAATCATGAATTGCTGTTTCGGGAAAGAAACCTACACTTGACTCTGGGAAATGCCAGAAATTTTACGCAACAGTAAAATTTGGATTGGCTTCCCCAGTGCCGATAGATACTTGAGATTCCCACAACGGTGAATAGATAGATGGTCGATTCATGACAGGTTCCGTCATCACTCTGGTAAGAGCCTTTTGAATCATCACCAAAAACTGCAGAAAACGAGAGTGAATGAAGAATTTTGAACAAAATATACATGCATAATTGATTGGAGATAAAAATAAGGGCTCCAAAAATAAAAATTACCTCTGATCTGGAATGTGAGAAATCTTTGGCCATTCTGGGCCGCTGTCCTTGGCGCATCTTTCTCCCAGTTGGGGACACCGTCGGATCTCTAGCTTATGTAAATTGGTTAGGCGTTGCATAGCTTCGACCGTAGGCAGATGCATCAGGTTCTCACATTGCCGAATTGCCAACTTAGTAAGAGATGTAAGGTTGCCCAACCACTCTGGAAGAGCCTCCAGACCATCGAAACGAGAAATGGACAAAGATGTTAGAGAAGCAGAGTGTTGAATTTGCTGAGGCAGAGACTTGAGCTTAGGCCTCCCGTACAATCTTAATTCTTTCAGTTTCGATGGGACCTGAAAATCCGGAAAAGAATCGAGCTCCTCGTAGAATGGACCGAGAGACAACTTTTCCAAACGAGATAGAGAGTGCAGCCCCTTGGGCAAATATTGTAATTTCCCACATTTATATAATTCCAAACGAGATAGAGATTGTAAGCTGGACACGTTGTGATCCGCCAGAGATATCAAATTGTCGCAGCAGCTGACATCCAAAAGGGTAAGAGATGTGCAGTATGCAAGCCCACTCGGTAGACTTATTAATCCATCACATTCCCAAATATCCAAATAAGTGAGGGACGTGAGGTTGTCTAAACTGGGAATAGCCTCTAGATTAGGGCAATCCCATATTTGCATATGCTCAAGAGAGACGGGGGTTTGTAGCCCATGACCCGACAAAGTCCTCAAATTTCGACATTTACTAATATCCAGTTTGCGAAGACTAGTACAAGAATGGAGCCCACTCAGTATACTTGTGAATCCATCGCAGTCTTTAATTCTCAATTCATGGAGGGATGTGCAACCGTTTAAAGACAAGTCCTCCTCGAGAGTAGTGCATCTCTCAATAACCAAATCACGGAGTGAGGGCAGACTCTGAATTGAAGTGCATCTTAGCTTTGGGCAATCTTTGATCCTCAACACTTGAAGAGATTGGGATGGTGAAATTTGGAAGGATTCTAGATTGCCACAATCCTCAATTTCCACCGTCTCAAGTGAGTTGCAATATTCTAACCCACAACACAAGCTCAACAATTTCTCACAACTCCTAATTCTCAAATGACGGAGATTGGTTACTCGACAATTTTTCATCATCCAAGATGCAAATTTAGTACCCTTGAATTCCTCAATCGTCAAGCTTTCTAAGTTGGGGTGTGGTTGGAGTCCTTCAAGAATATCCTCGTCAAGAAAATTGCCATTTCTTTCTTCCCCCCATTTTAATATCAATTTTCGTAGGTTTGCCTTTTCCACTAATTTTGATTTCATTGCTTCTTCCTTGTCCCTCACAAATTCCAATGATCCAATAACTAGTTCCCCTTTCAGTTCATTTAACCCACCTAGCTCATCAAGTCTATGACGCCTTGCTCTATCCAATTTAAAACAAGGTAGCGTTTGCAGATGAGTCAATCTTGTCATCCCAAATGGAACTTCCACATCCTTGTCGAAATAAACATGTCTCAAGTTGATCAAATTTTCCATTTCCCTAGGAAACGTTTTAATGTCTGTATATGACATTCTTAACGTCTGAAGATTATAGAGCTTGCCAATAGATTTGGGGAGTTCTTTTATTCTTGTCGAGGAAATGTTGAGATACCTCAAGCGTTTCAACTTTCCAATTGAACTGGGCAACTCCTTTACTTCAGCCTTGTATAAATTCAACATCCGTAAACCTTTAAACCTTTGAAAGGTGTTACTAGGGACCTTGCAATCAACAAACAACGACCGCAATCTCTCAACACTCCCTATTGGAATTCTTTCAATTGTAGTGGAAGAAATATGCGCAACATGCTGAATCTCATCATCCATCTGATCCAAGTCTCGCGTCAAGCTTTCAGATTTGAATGCTTTTTCTGCAAGATCATGCACCAGATCGTGCATCTTGCAAATGGTAGTGCCGTACTTTTCTCTAGCATCTTGAAATAGAGAGTTTTGCAATAGAATATTGAAATATTTATTACCTATATCCTCCATACTTATGTTGGGAGAAGAATGAAGATATCCTTGAGCCATCCAGAGCTGGACCAACTCATCTTTTTCAATTTCAGAATCTTTCACAAACATTGAGCAATATGCAAAACATTGCTTCAATGATGACGGTGTTAAATTATCAAAACTCAACTCCAAGACTGACATGATTTTCTGATCTTCATTTGGTAATTCCCATATTTTACTTTCTAGAATTGACGACCATTCACGCGTGCTATTTTTAGAACACATTAGGCTTCCTAAAACCTGTTGATACATAAGTTTGTTAGTTTCTATATATGTTATAATATAAAAAGGTGATTAGCAAAATAACAATCCCAAATTATAGCTTCATTGAATTTTGAATAGAGTGATGAGCAAAACAAAGATGCATTAAACTCAACTTCGTTTTGTATCGATTAGAATTGCAAGATTGCTCTCCAATATTTTTGCTTGTTAGAAGAGAAATACCAAGGAGACTTGCGAGCCAAGTAAGAATTAGTCTTGGAATTAAACTCAAAGATACCTGATTAGATCATTTAAATATAAGTGTAAATTTAATACTTATGATAACCGAGTAATTGAACAATTTGTAACAATGCACTAGGAAGGTAGTATTTTGAAGGAGCGTTTTGATCCACATTTTTTTATAGCGAACTATAAAGAAACATTAAATTTACACAGCCGCGCGGTGAGCATAGAGCGAACTATTCTTTCGCCATTTACTAAAAAAACACTAAATTTGATCAAACGGTTATACGACTTCGGATTTGGGTGATTTTTGTAGAGATGATATTTGAGAAAAGACATAAAAATAGACGGTTAAATCGTTGAAATATACAAACATATATATATATATATATATATATATATATTATAAACAAATTGATCCTTTAATAGCTCATTATTATGTTTTTCATGCAATTTTCTTTTTAAAATGTTCGGACAAAATTAAATATACCAAGTTAAGGGTTTTTATAATGGCGATTGATTATTTAATTGTACTTATATTAGCAAACTAAAATGTTTTAAGTTCAACTCATATGAATGAGGATAACGTTTTGAATTTGTTTGAGTTCGAAATCATACTCAAACATGACCTAGCCCAATTCCCGTTAAGAGTAGAATGGTAAAAATCATAGTGATACATTACCCTAATTCTGCAAACTAATCCTTTATGGAGAAAGCCACCAATCTATGTCTTCGACTGGCAACCCATTTTTGTGTGTAATTAATGTCTCATATTACAAACTTATTTCTGAACTACTCATTAATCGTTTAATACCTATTTTAGGTAAACGTATTTGACAAAACCAAGATGTTTTTTTTTTCCATTCGATTGATTAATTTAATATGGGATATCAGAGTAATGCTAGAGAAACCAACTACTTCAATCATATTCATAGACCACATGATGTGTTAGTTGATGGTTGGACTCATTATTCAAATCATTAAAGAAAGAATCCAACTATCAATCGCTACATCATGCGGTCTACAAAATATGGTTTCCCTACTCCCTGGCATAAAATTGCAAAGAGAAACTTGATATGAAAAACAATTTGGGTCATAATCGTTATCAATTAGCATCATCTTTCTCTATGATTAAAACAATTAAGCTTTAATGACACTTGGATTAAATCTTATTGGGTTTGAGAGTCCTGTTTTCCTAGACTTCAATTCTATAATTTTTTGACACTCGGATTAAACTTGATATGAAAATATAATTTTTTGTTTATAATTTCAAATTCTATAGAATTTTACGCATTGGAGGACCACACTATTAGAGGTATGCCTATGGTCCTTCTAGGTTAATCTGCAGTGGGGGACCATATGTATTTTAGAGGTGACTCCGCCAAGTTAATCCACATTGAGGGGTCATTGCCTACTTAGTTACATTACCTTCATAGGTGGTCCTACCAAGTTATACTGCATTGGGAGCATACACTATTAAATGCATGCCTATGGTTCCGACTAGTTAATTTGCATTGGAGGACCATATGCATTCTAAGGGTGATCATCCTTGATATATCTGCAATGAGTGATCACTGTCTACACAATTAAGTTATCCCTATGGTTATGCTTAATTAATCCACGATGGGGGACCATATAAATCCTACATGTGATCATGCTTGATACATCTGTAATGGGTGACTACTGCCTAGTACCATAGGATAGGTTTCTGCTTAGTTAATCAGCAATGTGTGATCATGCTTGGTATAGCTGTGATGGGTGATCATTGCCTATACAATTCGATTATGCTTATGGCTTTGCTTGGTATATCAGTGATGGGGAACTATACGCATTTTAGGGTTGGTCATGCTTGGTACATATGCTATGGGTGATCATTGCCTACACGTTTAGGTTATGCATATGGTTCTACTTGGTACATCCGCAACAGCGAACTATATGCACTTTAGGGGTGATCATGCTTGGTATACCCGCGATGGGATGGTTACTACCTACCTAGGATTGTAAGGAGTAGTTGTGATTGATAAATCCGCGATGTACGATGACTTCCTAGTGTGTTTTCGTTGAGTGGTCTAGAATCCCATCTCTTGTTCAGTTTCGTTGAATTAGTCAAAAACCCTAGATTCTTGTTAATAGAAATTGCTCATGGTAGACATTTGCATTTGTAAATTAAGGTTACAGTACTGCTTGAATCTAAGTAGGGAAATGCATAAATTTGTTTTATTAAATTTCATGAATTGATACTTGATCTTGTTGGTTAATTAACGTAACTACTAACTATGCATCTTTGAATCATTGAACCAATTATTTGCTGTAATTTTGAAATTATGTTGGAAAACATTGTGATATATGTGATTGGCGAAATGACAATCCTAGTTGTGAAATTGTTGCCTTAAGCAGTTTGGCATCCAGTGAGCCATGCTCGTTGAGTTCCATCTACGTTTCTTGCCAATTAATGCCTTGAGAAATTTTAAAACTTACAAGAATTGTGAACTACAAATGGCTTAATCTTGTCTTTGAGTACATGAGATATAAAGGTTAGATACAACCATGTGATAAAAGAAAAGTTACTACGTTATTGACATGTTGGTTTGTTTTTTGCCATGTCTTAGAAACGAGATATGACAGTTAGGTAGGGACATTCTGAAGTCACATGTCGGTCATGTGATATCTCAGAATCGGATTCTACAAAGTACAAATCCTTTATAAAGGAAGCTAGTAATGTATGTCTTGGATGCATTTCTATTGCGACCCATTTTTCTGTGTAATTAATGTCGCATATTACAAACTTATTTCTAAACTACTCATTCATCGTTCAAGACCCAAGAAGTTTTTATTCCCATTCGATTGATTAATTTAATATGGGATATGGAATAGATGCTATAAAGACCAACTACTTAGAATCATATTTCACATATCACATGATGTGTTAGTTCATGGTTGAACTTATTTTTTAAATCATTAAATAAACAATCTAACTATCAATCGCTACATCATAAGATCTAAATATGGTATCCTTACTACCTATCTTCAATTGCAACAAAACTTGATACGGAAAATAGTTTGTTTTATAATCGTTATCGATTAGCATCTTTCTCTATGATTAAAACATTTTGGCTTTAATGACACTAGGACCAAATCTTATAATCGTTATCAATTAGCATCATCTTTCTCCTGAACCCCAATCATCAAGAAAATAGTTGTAACTACTGTTAGATCTTAATCCAACAATATAAAAAAATCACAAAAAAAAAAGTTAACTGAGCACTAATCGTTAGATTAAGATCAAACGGTGGATGACCATGCATGGTCACTAGGGTCTTGGAGAACAATTATGTTGGGTTTGATAGGGTCTCTTCTGTTTGTGTGGTTAATTCGCTATTCAATCTTATTGACTTCAAACCTCTGTCGCTCAAAGAAATAGAGGAAAGAAATCGAGCAAAATTTCAAAGCCAATTCTATGTTTGTCTCCTCTAAGAAATTTATAGTAATACTGTTGATGTAATTAAATTACTCCATATTTGTATAGTTTATAATTTAACATTTGTTTATACGACTTTATGCATAACGTTTTGCTATTCCTCACCTTTTTATTTTCCGTTTTGTTTTTACTCTCCTTTCGTCTTCTATCTCCTTCGTTTTGTTCTAAAACATTTTCTTGATTAGAATTTATTGCATCATGAAATCTTCTTCATTTTCTGTGGTGCGTTACTTATCTTTTTAGTTTTTACCTCACGTATCATATGTTTTGTATTTTATTCAATTTTTTTGCTCATGGATTATCTACCTGTGATGTAGGTCTCCTAATTTTTTCTTTTATGGAAGGTTTCCTCTACTTAGCATGTTATTTATCTACCTATAACACATGATTTTTTAATCTACTTCTGTCACAGACTCACAGGTTTCCTAGATAATTGTATGTTTTGGCTCCATATAAATATTTAAAATTTAAAATTATGTAATTGATGCATTATTTAGGAGTTCAATTATCTGCTATTTTTTAGAGTGAAATAGGCATAAAAAGTAGTAGTTCGAACAAAAAAACATAATTGGACTCACTTAAAATGTAGCCTATGATTTTGGGCCTCTATCTAAAAACCCTAATACAATAATATATGAATGCATACCTTTGCCACCAATGGTACACCAGCACACTTTTTAGCTATGGCCCTTCCAATGCGCACTTGATCTGAATCTAGAGAAGAAGCATCACCATCTGGAAATGCTTCACCCTTTAATAAAGACCAACAATCCTCCTCCGATAGGCCCTTCAAATCACACCTCGGCATTGTCTCAATGATTGATGCAACATTAGCACTACGGGTAGTAACAATGGCAACGCTTCCCGGACCAGAATTGACTTTCGACAAACAATCCATAAACTCCCTCCAAAAATTCTCCTCTTCATTCCAAACATCATCAAGTATCAGAATATATCTCTTGTCTGTCAACCTTTCCGTGAGGTCATCCAGCAATGCTTGCCGACTTGTAAGTCCTGTCCTGTCTGACTTAAGGGATTCTAACATCCGATTTAGTATCGAATTAACGTCAGAAGTGTCGGATACACAGACCCACATTTTTTCATCAAAAGGCGTACGAATAGCATCATCATTGAATATTAATTTTGCCAAAGTCGTCTTTCCGAGTCCTCCGATTCCCACAACGGCCATAACCGAAAGGTTCTTTTCCTGATTCTTGGACATCAACATTTTAATGATATCCGACTCAGTTTCCTCCCTTCCAATGATCTTATCAGACTGACCGAATCTCGAGTCAGTTTCTCTGTTCCTCATAATTGGAGGCGGGGTTTGATCTACTCTCCTTGCAACCAAGTGAATCCGAGATGCATCACCCTTGAGAACCGCCAGTGACGCGTTGATGTTCTTAATCTTGTGTGCCATCTTTTGACGAAATAAAATGGGATTGGAGAGCGAAAAGAAGTTAAGTACCTTCTTCTTCATGTGGTTTTGAATTTCTGCTTTACGACGGAGAACTTCGTAGTTGATGTCCGCCAAGACGTCATCGGCATCATGAGCTACGTCTTTCAGTTTCTTGACCCAGTTTCTGACTGCCACGCCCCGATCATGTGGTTGGTGGGCAACATCGCCTAAGTACTCTTCAATTTCCTCTAACGATACAGCAAGCTCAGTTGCTTCTTTTTTGAATCCTCGGAAAAGACCGATTTCTTGAGCAGCAAGTGAACCGACCGACTTCAGTATTCCCTCCACCGGGTAAGTGATGATACCTTGTAGCACATCCATACTCGTGCGACAAAGGGAGATTAGAGAGTAGTAGAAGGCAGAGAACTGGGAGAAAGCCAAGGAAGCCAAGGAACTGGGAGAAAGCCAAAGAAGAGCGAATAAGATGAATGAAAGGCTTAATTAACAATGATTCAAGAAAATGCGGTATAAGAAGAAAGGACCCCTTATAATTGACGCCACTTTACACCTGTGAGCGTCAACATAATGTTCAAGAGCAATATTAACCCTTCTTATCAGCAAAGATTCTTTCTAAACAACTTTAGTCAATAGTGGAGGCCGACTTTAATAAAGTAACGAGGATTTTCTAAACAACTTTAGTCAATAGTCGAGGCCGATTTTAATGGAAGAGGATCCTCTCCTGAGCATAGGATAAGAATTCTTCTAATCACAAAATCAGGATAGTTCAATTTTAATCCAACGGTTACAATTACTATAACTTTTTAGAGAATCCCCTGTTTAGAGCCGTTGAATTAAAATTGAACGGTCTGAATTTCGTGATCAGGAGAATCCTCATCCTATGCTCAGGAGGGGATCCTCTTTCGATTTTAATAAAGTAATGAGGATTTTCTAAACAACTTTACTCAATAGTGGTGGCCGACTTTAATAAAGTAACGAGGATTCAATTGAAAAGATAAAAAAGAATATTATGTTACTTAGTATTATGATTTAATAGTTTTTTTTTTAGTTGTAAGTGAGAGATATTAAGTTCGATTCTTGTTAAAGATAAAGTTGAACAACATTATTGTTAAGCTCATACCTCTTCTCTTAGGGTAAGTAATATCATTTGTAAATTTTTTTTTTTAAAAAGGGACAAAAATATAAACCCATTTTGTTAGCAAATATGCTCTAAAAATTAATTACCTAGCATTATTCATATAATTACCATGTTGCTTTTTTTATGTAAATATTATGTATCAAAAGTAATGACAAATTAAAAAAAATGGAAATATGATTATCATTGTATCAAAAGGTACAAAATTACTATTTTACCCTCATTTTTCTCAAAAGTGAAAGTAAAATTGAAAAAAATAGAAAAAAAGAAGTTAATAATGGATATCCTCTTAATATATATAGTATAGATAAAAGATAAAAGATAGAAGATGTGGATAAGACGATGAGAGAAACATATCAAGATGATAGGACCCCTATAATTGATGCCACTTTACACTTGTGAACTTGGCTTGGTGAGTCTGAGCACTTTTCACCCGGTGACTCATTTATTGGATTAAATTATTTTGATTAGTCAATATTTATTGGTCTTCCATGGATTTTTGTCAGGACTTGGTACTGATGACTATTCAACCCTACCCGGTCCTGTCACTTCATCTTCAACATGATTTCGCATAGGCAGTGATATTTATATATTTAACTTTACTTTTCATTCTTAATTTTACTGAATGAATTGAAAAAAAAAAATAATTATACAAAATTAATAAAAATGTATCAGAAATAAAAATAGTTGTGTAAATAAGATTTTCACATAAAATGTGTTTTCTTTTACACAATCGAGCTAGAAACTTGTCTCTTGTACATCGAATTGGCTAGTAATTTACACTTGTATTTCTACCCTTTTCATTGACCACGGTAAACCTAAACCTAACAAGAAAATGTGGTAGCTATTACAATCGAACGCTAGGAATTTGTCTCCAACACTACACATAAGCGTTTAAATTGGTCTTGGTTTTAGTGGTTTATAAATACGTCAAATTCAACGAAATCAAACCAAACTAATTATAGTTTGATTTAGTTCAGCCTAAAATTGCATTTTTTTTCATTATAAAAGTCATACCAAACTTCTTTGATTGATTTTTGTACAACGATATACATACATAGCTAAAAGTTAAATCAAAACTTTTTGGATTGAGGTGTAGTATAAATTTGTATCGAACTCGTCATTCATGAAATTCAAACTTAAGACCTATTATTTATAAGTACAAAAAATACCGTTAGATCATAATATTAAATGACAACTTCTTGGATGGTTTAGTTTGAACAATATTTTCATACAACAATATATTTACATTAAATTGAGATAAAATGGACAAAAATGCTCTCCGGATCCTTATTTAGGAACTTTCATCACTATTTCTAAAAGCTTATTTAAAGAATTTAAAGAAATATTCGGGTTTTAAAAAAAAAAATATTGTTTTTTTTATGAAAAGTTCTTATAGTGTAATTTTCAGATTAATATAAAATCTAAAATATTGAATAATTATTATTCATGTATGGCAAACCAAAAAAATATCTCTACCCTTCGCTTTTCAACAATTAAAAAAAAATTACGTGAAAAACCAAAATGAAAATTTCACGTGGGTGGGATCAACAAACAAGGTAAAAGACAAAAAACCAGCTGGTGTGCAGCAAAGACAAAAAACCAGCTGGTTTGGGTCACTTTTCTACACAAAATCAACAGAGGCCCACTATACAATTTTCACATTTGAGATTTTCTTTTGAAGTATTTAGCTAGTTTTTATATATTGAAATATTTTTTGACAAAAAAAATATTGGAATATTTTAAAGACTCTAATTTCGACTCTGTAAAAACTTTTTGTCTTTATATTTAGAGATTGTACTATTATAAAGACTTTGTTTAGATTCTCTATTGAAGTTGTTCTAACATGATAAAAAGGTGAAAGCAGATCAAGACCACATAAATATAAATTCATTTATGTGAAAACAGAGAAACTATGCACATAAATATAAATTCATTTATGTGAAAACAGAGCAAGACCACAAAAATATTTATGTGAAAACAGAGAAACTATGCACCAAATCATAAAACTTAAATGGATAAAAAAAGCTTAACAACGTACTAAACAAAGAATTTCAGACAATAGTGTAGGAGCCAGCAAAGTTAAAGCCTAAATAGCTACCGAGCAAATGGTGCTGTCATGGAACCTGCATTTGTGGAATATGAACATATGGAAATCACTCCAGGTGAACTATGGTATTGTGAAATCGTACCACGAGTTTCTTCATTTTAGCCTGGAGTTCTTTCTCCATGCCTAGACACCTCCATTTCCAAACATTGTGTTAATTGGCACAGCACAAAACCCATGGTGGCTCTATGTTGGGAGGTGAAAGTTGTGCATGCCATTGCTGTCTCTAATGCTTTCCAAACCGAATTCACATCGAACTCTCCTCGAATCCTTCGATCCAAAGTAGTTGTTAAATCTCCATTCTGGAACTCAGGATTCACCCACTCCACTACGTGGTCAAGATCATCACTTTCTATGATTAGCTCTAACAGAACTACCCCATAACTATAAACATCAATTTTTTCATTCAACCTTCCATAATGAAACCTGGCGGCTCCGCTGTCTGTTGCGGCTACTCTTATGGTTTTCGATGTGTGGATGACGGTACCCCCACTGTCCTGTGAATCTGTAGGTGGCATGGACCTAAGTGCCTCGTCCCCTACTGTGATGAGCTGACCAACGGCGGTGTAATCTAGTTGTGTTCCACTCGCCTTACGTGCACCGTGGTGGCGCTGTTGTTTTGGCTAGATTGGTCTTCGTCTTTGTGCGATGTGTGATGTAGTCTCATCTGACTTGATGTGATTTCGCTCTAACGCGATGACTTTATGTGACTTCGTTATTTAGCGATGACTATTGTGGTTGCTTGTCTCTATTGAGGCTATCGTTTATTATGACATATTTGTACTGGTAACACTTATGCGCTTGGCTAGTGTATGTTTACTCTTATTTATCTGTCTGTGCAAATTCATTCCAGATCAATTTATTGGTCACTGGAGCAATGTACCCAATGATACCCTTGTAATTGTTTGTGCTGATTAATGAAATATTACGCTATCGTTTCTTGTAAAAAAAAGAAAAAAATAATCATAAATCGCTCATAGCTTTGTTTTGTTTTGTTTTGTTTTGTTTTTTTTATATGACCAAAATTCTAAGAACATGAAATCTAAACATATTCAGGATCAATATACCCCACTGTACCCATAACCGATGCCACAACATGAATCTTATTATCATTGGAAAAAACCATGGACAGACTGAAATTTGCTATTTTTGCATCCAAGTTTTCGCTTAAGAGAATGTTGGCAGTGTTTACATCTCTGCGCACAATACGTGGATTGCATTATTTATGCAAGTAATGCAGCCCTGTGAGCCAAATTTCACAATATACATGGGTTGAATTAGGCACATGAACTTACGCAAATATATTGGCGTACAAAATAACACGAAGTACCAACCTAACGCAATATCTAATGCTATCCGATGTCTCAGTTCCCAAGTCATATGTGAGCTTTCTATCTGCATCTACAGCCATTAACATGACACTTCAATATTTTGAAACCCTTTGCTGGATGACAATGCTTATAAAATATAGAACTACATACAGGAGAGAGATTCTTTTAAGTTTCCGTTAGGCATGTACCCGTATTTAACTATTTAAGTGCCAAGTTGTTGGTATCATCACAATATCCAATAAGTGAGGTTAAGTTTCTATGATGAATTCTCGGCAAAAGCTCAACCTGCAGCAACAAGGAGCTCATCAATCTCTAAAACCATCTCCAATTTAAGGGCTAAAATCTCATAAAATAGCCTCGTATTTTCAACTAGTCATCTATACGTTTGAGAGTAGTCAGTTTTTTTTCCTCCAACGTGTAAAAGATCTATAATTCCCACCCTCAACTTTATAATTTGTTAAACTTTGTATTTCGTTGTTCTTCTTTTTTTTTTGGCTAATAATTTTGGAATTAGTTGTTGTATAATCAATCTTGTTTTAGCTTTACAAAATTTTTGATGTAAAAAGATTCAAATTCCGAAGAAGAAAAAAGAAGAAATTTTGATAGCGAAATATGTGAAAATTGAATTTTTTATGGATTAGCAAACAAATGGTTGGAACTTTAAAGAGTTTTGAAGTAATTTTGGTGTTGGACCTGAATGGGATTAATTAAACATATTATTTTGACCCTTTTTGAGCTGTTGAATTATTTTATTACCGTTAAAATTGATTAAATTGAATTTGAGTCGTTGGATTTAAAAATAGAAGTAGCTGGGCTCACCACATTGGATCAAAACCCAAGAGAAGTGTCAGCTGGATTTTGAAAAGAGATCCTCTCCAGATCTCTCCCACCAAAGCCTAAGAATCCAGAGATCTAGGATATTGAAATTTAATCCAACAGCTACAAATAGAATGCTCTTTTAAAAGCTATAATAATTGCAACCGTTGTATCAAATTTCAATAGTCCAGATCTTCGGGTCCCTATGATTTGTGGGAGAGATTCGGAGTAGATCTCTGTCCCTAAATTTTAATGGCGCGCCAATCTAGGTCTGGGACCATTGCTTTCCATGTGCTCGCCTGCAAGGAATTCCTCCACCCTATGCTGACTCGCGTGAGGCCCGCGTGGGGTTGTTTCACGTGCTGGCGCATAAAAGCTGGGGGCCTTGGCCCACTTGAAAACTTATCCCCCCAGGGGGGACCCGCAAACCCAAAATTCCCTTTTTCCCACCCTCAAACTACATTCCTCAGAGCTGTTTTGGGCCAAAATTTTTGATTTTTTTCCCCTTTGAAACAACCTAACCAACAAGACAAGGCATTTAACTTGCATTCCGAGGAATTAAACTTTAACCGTCAAACCTCTGTAGATGACAATGGAGAAAATATTTTAACCGCAACTTGAGTGCCATCTTTCAAGTAGCCATTGTACACAATCCCAAATCCTCCTTTCCCTATGCCAATTTGAAAGTTTTCGGTGATTTCTAAAACCTCATCATAAGTAAACTGGGACTTCTTTGATGCTAAAGGTATTTTGTTACGTTTTTCTCCATCTGCAGCTTAAGTAGACAAAAAGACATGAGTTCAGACTAACTGGATAGGAATGTCACTACACCATAATATCAGCATCCGTTCTAACTAAATAAGTATCAATTGTATAAAATGGTACCTGGTTTTCTTAGTCTTATAAGCTTCCATGCCAGTATGAGCACTATAACTAGAAGGAGGCCACTGCTGATAGTAATGATCCAAATATTGGAACAACAATGTTCTTCTTGCACTTGCTTGAATCTGAGCTAAAAAAATAACTTATAAGCAGATAAAAAATATAAATTTGAAGGACGCAATACCATTTGCTTTCGTTAAAGAAAATGCTAACCTATTCGGCACTCTCCATGAACGACTCTTGCACAGAGCAGTAAGACGAGGAAACTAGTTGAGATCTTCATCTCTATTTGTCACATTGCAGCCCAAGGACTACCTGGTATTTAAAACCTGCGACAATGTCCCGACCAAAAATGCAGAAAAACGTATAAGACAGTGTAGCTTTGTAACCTAATGCTGCACAACTTGCACGGCACATACATAATCCTTATTTCACGGAGATGCCCTTAGTGTGCATCAATCATTCGATCATGCAATGTTCAAACTAAGAGCTATTTGGTCAAGCCATCGTACGTATTTTCTAGAGTAAGCATTTCAAACATTGTTCCTGTTATGGCTAGTGTGGTCCTACCGTACAAGTCAGGGACACAACCCAAAGTACTTTTCATTTTATTTTAAATTTGGCCGCAAAGTCCATCCCACTCCAGGATTGCTATCATGGAAGTGACTTTGAGGAGAATTTATTGATAAACAAGAAAAATACAATATGTCAAGGGGGATATGAGGCCAAACCCAGACCATTAAAGAATTCGTAACAACAATTCAAAACCTCTTTCAGCAAAACCTATAACAAGGAAGGTTAGAAAGGTGAGAAATAAGTAGTTGCAGCACAAGGAGGGCATGAATCCCACTAATGAACACCGGGGTGATCAACACCATAATTGACCAAACAATCAGCAGCTCAATTACCCTTTCTAAAAATATGAGAATTCTGAACCTGCATGGAGGATAGTAAAACTCGACAGTTATGCTAACTGACCAAAAGTCTCCAAGGGATAATGTCAAAGAAGGTGAAGATGATGAAAGAAGATATGAACAATTAGTGAGGAGTCACATTCAATCCATAAGGAATGCCAACCTTTATACCAAGCTAAAGATACAGCATGAATAACAGCGCGTAATTCGGCATCCAAACAAGAGGCCAAGCTTATTGAACCCACAAAACAACCAAGAGAATGACCCGTAAAATCCCAAAAGATACCACCAAATGTAGCCACACCAGGGGAACCTCTTGCGGAACCATCAATATTTATTTTGATCCAAGATTGAGAAGGCGAGCGCCACAACAACTCAATAATTTTTGGAGCCTTAGTAGGACGTCCACAAACACCAATAGAATGAAGAATGCAAAGCTCTTTCACAAAATTCTTCATATAGCCAGAATTGAGAGAATCAATTTCAAGGAGTTGAAATTTAATCACTCTTACAACATAATTGATGGAAACAACCTCCTCATGAAAACGAACAGCGTTGCGAGCATGCCAAATAGAATAAAAACTCAAAGTATTTGATCAAAATGATTAAGTCAAGGAAAATATCAATATAAACTAGTATTCATCCTACACTAATTCACTGCACAAGAGATCCCACATCCATTTTTAACCCACCAAGTTTTGAACATGGGATGATTGAGAGTCGCCAGATGCATTAGCCATGTGTTTTATTCTTAGATTTTTTTTTTTTAAGGGTAATGTTAGGAATATCAAATTTCTAAACCAAATTTTGTTAACCAAATGATGTGGATGTTGATGATTAGATTGTTATTTAAGTGTTGATTAATGTGTTTATTTTTTATTGGTGACATATTATTTGGTTTACAAATTTAGTTTAAAATTTTGACCTCCCTAGTTTTTTTAAATTTTTTTTTATTTTTTAAGTTTTTGATGATCGGAAACTACAAACCTATTCTATAAAGCTTAAAACTTTATATATTTTTTCCTACTTGCATATATAATTAAATATTGAATTAATTAACATTACTGTGTCAAGCTGCATAAAATATATTAGACAACTAGAGGGACACATTGAAGCCGCTAGGCCCATGTGTCCCTTCGTTTGCTCTGTGGACACCATTTTATTCCTTCGTTGGTGTTTTGTTGGGAAGAAGTTTAAGATTATTAAGAAACTTCAGTACAATAATAGAATTTAAAAAAAAAAAAAAACAATACTTAGGTATTTATGAGTGAGTATTTTGTTTATTCACTTTTTAATTTGGTCTAATAAGAAAATATTACGTGTTCTTTGTCTTTTAAAGTAGAATTTGGTTGCTACTTGAAATACTACTACAACCTTGATCAAATATGAATTCACGATCTGCGGAAAAGCCACTATATATTGAGAACCATCAGGCTTACATCAAAAGGGAAGTAACATCTTTATATGTTCTTGGTATATATGCTAACTATTGCATTTGATCATTTTGAGAACTCGCATCCTGATTTCATTGTCGGAGGACATTACGAAAGTCAGTCCAATTTGTTGATTGGTTCTGATTGCGTGATGATTATGATTAAATTGATCACAATATATAATAATTTTATATCATATAATTCTATCATTGACTTTGTTTTATTTATATTATATTTTATATTTATATCATTGACTTTGTTTTATTTCTGTTAATATTCGAGTCTTTCATAGAACTCACTGATAATTATCACTTTTAAACAAGTCTCATTCATCGAATTATTATCTATTTTTTTATCCTTTTACGATAAAAGTGAGGTCCTATCTCTTTTACATTGATCATATTTTCTAAAGACAACTTCCAAACCCTCTAATCTCAAATTACCCTTCCCAGTTCCCTTTTAGTGAAGCGCCCTTCTTTTTCTCACTCCCTTCAAAGTGCTTCCTTTCTTTCAACTTTCATTCCCTTCATAATCTTATAAAAAGTTGCTAGACACACTTTTCCACCCTTTAGCTAAGTACATTTTGTTAATTCTTTCCGCCCCCTCTTTCTCGTGAGAAATTTTTATTATGATCGGAACAATGGTACACCACATATTTTTATGTAAGTGATGGAAAATTTTAATACTTAAATTATTAACTTTTGAGTAAATTGTAGCAATGGTTCCTCAACTAAAAATCCATTACCATTGATCTCTCAACTTATCAAAATGTGTAGCTATAGTCATTTTTCATCAATTTCATCAAAATTTTGTTAAAATAAGTTATGTTAGAATGACCATTTATACAATTAGAGTCTCTCAACTGATCAAAGTGTGTAATTACAATTAAGGGACCATTACTCCAATTGAGTTAAAGTTAAGGAACCATACACACACATCCTACTATTTGTATAGTAACACATTACGTATCATCCCGTCTTCCGATCACATTCAAAAATCTCTCATTTATCGTCTCTTTTTCTGTAACGCAGAAGCCTTCCTCTTTCAGCTGCCAACATGGCCACCACCACTGAAAAATGACGACGAAGGCGATGACAAAGACACGGAGAGGCGAAAATTTTCAATAGTCAATTGGTGTTTTAGGGAAAAGAATCAAAAGCTAAAACTCGTATGCTTTTATTTCTTACATTAATAAGTTTGGTTGATGCGAAATTTGGTGGAAAATATTATACCTTCGTCCTATACAAGGAATCAAATGACGTTTTGGAGATGTGTGGTTAAACTTCGACAAAGAAAAACATACCATCTCACCGGAAGTTGGAGATTCGAGATATGAGTTCGGAATTGCATTGCAGGCAGAGAGCATTCTTGCAGAAGATATAAGTTTGGGCCGTTGCTGTACTCAATTGGAGGATTTATTGTCAATCAGCGTTGAGAGCGGGTTTTCGTTTCTCCGCAGGCATCGACTGCTGGTTGTTTTGATGGTGATCCGAACTCATTTGCAAAGACTGTTAATATACTAAACTAGCTGATTTCGAATGATCCTCTCTTCATTTCGTATGAATTTCACTTGGTACTTTGTATGTGCCTAAAGCAGTAGTGATCAAAACCAAATCAAAATGAGCATGAATTGTGAATACACCGGCAAAATGAAAACTCAGAGTTCGCTGGTAACCTGAAGAGGAAAAACAAGCTGAAGCGCAGAAAATTATCCTAGTAGTTTATAAGATGATGGTCTAAAAGACAAGCTCATGAGGCTTCATGCCTGCCTTGAGAGAGAATCTCGCCGCCAAGTACGTCTTCAAGTCTGGGACAGCCTCAATGGACTTTATCAATGAAGCATCCACGCTCTTCCGATCGTCTTTCTTTCCTTGTGGGAGCACATTCTTCTCCTACAATTTGTTGTTCGGGAAAATATTAATTAATACAGAGACAACAAAAGATTTCCACTCATTTACAGACTTCCCATTAACATGTAGAAGAAGCGATCAAGATAGTAGAAAAGAGATGGATTGATACAATTAAAAGGGAAACATAAAAGGATCAGAGAATCTGTACAAGAAAAATATCACGCAAAATCGGAAGACGATGATCACATTGCCACATTTAACTTTAAACTTCATGCAGACGGTACCAACAATGAAGAGAATCACGAGGACCATAAATTATTTGCTCAAAAGTATATGTAAATGAAGAACGATAATTCTAACCTCTTTCTCAGCCTCAAAAAATTCTCCCTCTCCCTTCTTCTTCTTCTTTTCAACTTCCTTAGCAAAATATTTGTCATCAATTTTTTCGACATTCAACCCAGAAATGTCAACCTTGGTAGAAGTGGCAATCACGTAAGATTGATTTACACGTCTCAAAGGAACACCATTAATTTTAAAGGGGCCTGCAATGGCATCGTACCAGCACTGAAGTTAGAATGGCACTCGACAAGTTTTTTCAAGAAGCAGGCAAGTGCCCTAAACTAGAAACCCATTACCCCCACCCACCACGGGGATTGAAAAAAAAGAGCAAATACACAAATCAGTAAATGTAAACAAAATAAAAACAAATATTTTAATAAGAAGCAAAGAAAGAATCTTTCGAAAAACCTATGAAAACTGAAGGCATAAAAGGTAATTCATATATTCTAACTAACAATCACGATTAAATAATGCAAGGAGCAGAGATCACATCCTCAAGAAGAATACATTATAAATTACAGAAAATAAGAATGTAGATTACTAGGTGACACTTCACAAGTTGATGCACTCAGATCTATCTATGCTGTTACAGAAGCGAGTGTTACTCTTTCATGTCATCATTTCACACAGTTTCGGACGAAAAAAAATTAGCACCACATCACTTCGAGTACTGGCTCACTAACCCTATTTGAATATCCCCCACTCAAAGAAAACCCCACCCAGCAAAATATCCCATTCAACCGGAGGGGAGCAATCCCCCAAGCACAATTCATACGAGACGGTGATGTATTTACAAATAACTTGAAACAAAAGAAACCTCCTTTTTTGCACCAAATTCTAATGGCATCGCCACAAAACAACGTTATCGTCATTGGGTGGAATTCACGGCCAAGGAACCTCCAAGTAACATAAAACTTTAACATTCATTCGAAATTCCAGAACAATAATTTCTGCTTAAAAAAAAAAAAGAACTCACCAGTAACAAGAAGTAGCCCAGATGAAAGCTGCTTAAGAAAAACAACTCTCTTTCCCTTAAACCTTCCAGCTTACACAATCAGCACCGTCCCTGATGTAATACTAGCCCTACATCCAACCAACCAAATAAATAAATAAAAAAATAAATTACAGTATCAAAAACCCATTTTCTAATTTCTAATTTTGACAACAATTATAAATAAAGATTATTAAAAACCGAAATATTCGAATTTGAAAAATAATTAAAATCTGAGAGAAAGTAGAGAAAAAGAGAACCTGAGCTTGGTGGGCCTGGGCTTGCGTTTGTTGACGAGGGGTTTCTTGACGTCGTCGGCAGGGTAGAACTTGGGCGGCCTCTCAGGCTGGGTCTCGGCTGCCGGCTTCGCATCGTGGCGAGGGAAGACGCCGCCGTTTTTGGCCTTGAGAGCCCAAAGACCACGCTTGTGGTACATTTTGGACCTCGAGAACTTACCCACCCCGCGGACGAGTTCTGGGTTCCGGGTCTTTCTGGGGTTCCTTGCTTCTGCTGCCATTGCTGCGCTCACACAGTGTCTCTGCGGCTTGCTATTTGCGATAAAGAGACGACGGAGGAAGTAGTGCGGCGGGGGTTGAAGTAAAACCCTAACTTCCGGTTTTAATTTTTTTTCGTTTTTGGTTTTGGGCTTTGTATCAATCTGGCCCAAACTTTATTTATTGTACTTAAGGTACTGTTTGGTACGTGGGACGGGACGGAACAGAGTGGGACAGGGCGTTCCGTCCCACGTTTGGTGCGCCTAAAACGGGTGGAACGAGCTGTTCCACGGGACGAGTTTTGGGTGAATTTTCGTTCCACCTCACCCCCCCTGGAACGACTCGTTCCACATCTGTGGAACACAAAATTATAACCTCTCCGTCTCCTTCTTCTTCCTCCTTGTTTTCATCCGAGGGCATATTTGCTCCCGCTCCGTTCTGTTCCGTCCTATCCCGTCCCGTCCCGTTCCATTCCGTTCCGTTCCGTCCCGTCCCGTCTGCATACCAAACGATACCTAAATGTTCTGTATTATTGAAAAACATTTGAATTTTAAGAATAATCACTTGTAAAAGTAAAACGATTGAGGTCTTGTTTGTCATGTTGTACATAGCATTGGATTAAACCAATAACTATGGAATCAATTGTTGAGCACTTATGTATCAAGTAGGCATTTGCCTAATTATTCTATTCTAGTTTCACTTATTTTATACGTTATACACGTGTTAATTTGTATACTTTAAAAGATATGTATGGTGGTTGAAAAAATGTATTTTAAAGTCACTTAGTACTAATCTAGTGATATTCTTTTTCACTTGTAATTGCATGGTCTTATATTCAAATCTCGTTGATGACAAATTCAATACCAATTTATTCTCCCACTCTACTTAGTTTAAAGCCTCAAACCATGCATGATAACCTCCAAGAAAAGTAGATAAGATACAACATCTGGTAACATAATTTGGAGTGATTTACTCCATTGAACAAAAAAATGAAGTGAAAACTTGTATACCAAATAAAAAACTCAAAATGAATTACCCATTTAGAAATGTTTTTTTAAAAAACACTTATACTCATAAGTGTTTTTAATAAAGTGCTTCTATTTTTTATTTTAAAAGCACTCCCAAACACATATAATATATACAGAAAGAAATCCAAAGTAATGTACAAAAGGATCAAAGAAAGAAAAAGAACTTTATGGATATTGTAGTATGTATATCTTCTTTGTCAACTAGCCGGAAATGTCACCAGTTACCTAGCAAACGGTCCGGTCATGGAATCAACATTTGTGGAATCTGTATACACGGAGAGAACTTCAGGTGAACTATGATTATACTGCCCAAACGCAGCGCGAAGTTCTTCTGTTGATCTTGGAGTTCTTTCTCGATGCCTAGACAACTCCATTTCCAAGCAATATTTGAGCTCAGACAATACAACATCCATTGTGACTGTGTTGGGAGGTAGAGGTTGTGCACACCATTGCTATCTCTAACGCTTTCCAGACCAAATGGCCATCGAACTCTTCTTGCATCCTTTGATCCACAACCCTTTTTAGTTCCCTTTTTTCGAGCTCAGAACTCACCCACGTTGTTATGTAGATTACTTCATCGTTTTTTATCACTGCAGGTTGGCCGGTGATTAGCTCTAATAGAACTACCCCAAAACTATACACATCACTCTTTTCATTCAGCCTTTGGCAATTGTAGTATCTGTAAACAAAAACTAATATTCATTAATCACAATGTCGTGGTTTGTATGCAGCTTATTGTCGGTTTAGTGCCCCTTCAATTTTATTTTTGATTAAGAGTTTGTTCCTTTTTTTTACATCGTATTTTCGCATGATTATAATGGTAATAGAATGAGAAAATCTAAACATACTCTGGATCAAGATATCCGGCTGTTCCCATGACTGTGCTGACCACTTGAGTCTCAATGTCACTAGCAAAAACCTTGGAAAGACCAAAATCCGCCATTTTAGCTTCCAAGTTGTCGCTTAAGAGAATGTTGCCAGTCTTCACATCTCTGTGGACAATAGGCGGCCTGCATCCGTGATGCAAGTACTCGAGACCTACGAACCAAATTTTGCTTTCCGCATTAGTGGAACTATAATTTGTGTAAACATGATCACATCTATTTTACTGAAATAACAGGAAGCACGAACCTTGTGCAGCATCCATTGCTATACGAAGTCTCATTTCCCATGTCATCTGTGAACTTCTTTCTGCATCTGCAACCATTAATGTAATATTTAAATATTTTGAAATGCTATTATATTCTGTAGAGTTAAGATGTTCCAACATAAACTGGTGAAAATTCTCTATCTTGATAACAGGATTATACCTGAGAGAGAGTTTTTTTAGGTTGCCATTTGCCATGTACTCGTATATAAGTGCCAAGTTGTTAGCATCATTGCAGTATCCAACGAACGAGACCAACTTTCTATGATGGATTCTCATCAGGAGCTGAGCCTGCAGTCAAGAACAAACTCATCACAATCTGTATCGAACAAGACTAGGTGCCTTATTTACCTTGCGTTCCAAGAAATTCTAACTGACAAACCTCTGTTTGGAACTCCCTAGGTCCTTGAGTTGATGATGCAGAAAGCATTTTTACTGCAACTTGGTTTCCGTCTTTCATGCAACCATGGTACACAGTCCCAAATCCTCCTTTCCCGAACGAGGTTTGAAGTTTTTGGTGATATATAAAACCTCCTCATGAGTAAACTGGCACTTCCTTGATGCTATAGCTGTTTTGTTAAAAGGTTCTGCTTCTGTGCCATAAGTCCACAAAAAATATGTGTTCACACCGTTTAAATATTCATTAGACAACCTGTTTCGAGAGTTCTTCATTGTTCAAAGTAATACTATTACAATTCGGGGAACTATTAAGATCTGTAAAGGTACCTGATTCTCTTTTTCTTTTCAATTTTCCATACTGGTATCAGCACTATAACAACTGCTAGTGCTGACACTAATGACGCAAGTATTGGAGAACAATTTTCTTCTTCTTTTTGTATGAACCTGAGCCACAAAAATTTTCGCTATCCACTCTGAAATGAACAAAAAATTCTTCTTATTTCTGTTATTTGTCAAAGCAAAGGCATATTTACAAACCAATAAACAAGAAGCGATTTTTACCTCATTACAAGTAATCCAGCTTCTGATCTCTCGCGAAGAGCGTTTGGAACTGAACCAGAAAATTGATTGCCCTTCAAATTCCCACAGGTCAATTCTTAATAATATGGAATTCTGGTATCAAATGAGTCTATGATCATGTAGAAATTACACTTTCAAGAGAGTGAGAGACTTCAGTTCTTCCAAGAACTGAGGCATTGGTCCGGTTAGGTTATTGTTCGACAAATATCTGGGACGAAAACCATTATGGTTAGTAGGTTCTGCAAGATAGATTGAAAGGTGGGTGACCATCAGTTTCTTAGTCACTGAAGTCTAGGATAACTATTCTGTTGGGTTTGATAGGGTTTCTTATTCAATCTTATTGACTTCAACCTCTATCGTTCAAAGAAAATAGAGGAAATCAGTCTATCAAAATTTGAAAGCCAAGTCTATGCTTGTCTCCTCAAAGAAAATTTAATTTATATAGTTAATACTTTTAACATTTGTTTATTTAACTTTATGCATAACGTTTGTTTATATAACATTTTCTATTCGTCATCTTAAACCACTAACCCCCTTTCTTTTTTAGGAAAATTAATGAAAATGATTTGGAAACTTTGAGTTTTAATGATAAGGTCAAAATAAAGGGTAAAGTGAATAGTACCAAGTTTGACTTTTTAGTGTAAAAATGTGATTTTTTGTTAAAATGAACAGAATCGCGAGCTTTTCGTTAAAACTTCCTTTTTTTTTTTTTTTTTGGCACTTGCTGATGACCTACCCTCAACCATGACACACAAAAACTCCCCGTCCCTCCTTCTAATTCTATATTTATTTATGTTATTAAAAAAAAAATACAAAATAGCGAGGGGGAATATAATAAAATGGGTAATGTTAAGGAGATCAAATTTTTAAGCAAAATTTGCATGTAAACCAAATGATGTGGTGGTAGATGATTAGATTATTACTTAAGTGTTGATTAACGTGCTTATTTCCTATTAGTTACACATTATTTGGTTTGCAAATTTAGTTTAAAATTTTGATATCTCTAATATTATCCTATAGATGCATACCTTTGCCACTAATGGTACACCAGCACACTTTCCAGCTATGGCCCTTCCAATGCTCTCTTGAGTTGAATCTAGAGGAGTGTTACCATTTAGTAATGCTTCACCCTTTAATATGGACCAACAATCCTCCAATGATAAAATCTCCAAATGACACCTCGGCACTGTCTTTGTGATCGATGCAACCTTTTAGCACTGTGGGTAGTAACAATGGCAATGCTTCCTGGAGCAGAATTGAGCTTTGACAAACAACATGTAAAACTGCTCCATAAATCGTCATCTTCATTCCAAACATCATCAAGTATCAGCATATATCTCTTCCCTGTCAACCTTTCTTTGAGGTTATTAAGCAGTGTTTCCTGACCTGTAAATCCTGTCCTGTTTGAGTTAAAGGATTTTAACATCCAATTTAGAATTGAATTAACGTCAAAAATGTTGGACACACACATTGACACGCCCCGATCTTGGTGTCATAAGGACAACAGGATGGCCATGTGTTAGCCAACACCCGAGGATGATGCAAGCCATTTAATGAATGCATATGCCGAGAACATGTGAAACATGCATACAAATTTCGCGCGTAACAACGCAAAGTAGTAATCAAGCGTAAACCTTAATAAAATATAACATTCAACTACCAACAATTTCAAAGTGATAATGCATGACATGTTCAGAGCATACTACTAATTTGAAATACAAGTGGAAGGAATATTAGAAAGTACGATTACAAGAGGAATGGGTCCTACACCGAGATGACTCGAAGATACCAATGCAGGAGTGCCTTGACGCCGAGATTGTATGCCTCGATTCTAAATCCTGAGGGGCACAAAACAAAACATGAATGGACCAAGTTCATATATATGTAATACTAAAACAGTTATTCTTTAACGTACTAACCCCCATATTGGAAAATTCATATAGCATAATACGTAATAGGTTTTCTGAAAACCCTAGCATGCCATAAAACCTTCATAAAACATATATCATATATAGTGTTTAGTAGTGGAATCACAATCGCTCGAAGGCACTACATTGCCCTGCCAAAGCCATACATAAATATCTTCCGCCTGAAGGCACTACATCGCCTGACCGAAGCCATATATAAATATCTTTCGTCCGAAGGCACTACATCGCCCAGCGAAGCCATATATAAATATCTTCCTTCGGAATATCTTTCGTCTGAAGGCACTACATCGCCCGACTGAAGCCATATATAAATATCTTCCGCCCGAAGGCACTACATTGCCCGACTGAAACCATATATAAACATCTTCCGCCCGAAGGCACTGCATCACCCAGCCGAAGCCATATAGAAATATCATTTCCATATGTAAGCACAGAAAATCATAAAGATAATCTTTCCAAAATATATCTTATCGGAGCTCAATAGCTCAAACATCATATCATAAATTCATGTTCATAAATATCTCAATAACATAAATTCGATAAAGCATGATATTTCATAAAAGCGTAAATCCAATTTACTCATAAACGTTTCATAAAACGTAGTAAAAAAAATCATGCTTTCATGTATGCATTTCTAGCAATAAAATAATGCATTTTGGAAGAGGTTCGCTCACAGACACTCTGTTGCCAAAGAGTTGCTCAAATTAGAGAGGATGGGGTCTCCACTAACAAACACACCTAAGCACATAAATGACCAATTAATAAAACTCTACTAAAATGATTGAATTTGGGAAAACGAAGCATATATTTGGAATTAGGACGTCGAAATTAGTTTAGGAAGGGTTCCAACCGAAATCCGAAAAAAATCAACAAAAGTCAATGGTCAACGGTCAAAGGTCAACGGGTCAAGTCAACGATCAATGGTTAGGTCAACTATCAACGAGCAAGGTCAATGGGTTGGGTCAACTCGGTCATCGGAAACTGGGTTTTTGGCCAAAACTTTGAGTAATTTTCAAAGTTTCGTTTCTTAACCAAATTCAACCCATAATATATCAAAACGAAGCTAGGAATGTAGAACACGATTACACCTATTTGGAAGCCCAATGGTTGTCGGAGATGGCTGGAAAATAGCCTGAAATGTGACTGGTCCAAGGGAAAACTAGGGAACTCACTGGATTTCTGGGTAAAATTTAAAGTTCATAACTTTGTCAATACTCAACGAAATTGAGTGATTAAAAAACAAAAATTATACCTCAGGACGAGATGAACAGAATGGTGCCCTTCTCGATGGCTAACTCACTGTGGTTTGGTTGGAAAATGGCTCGAAAGGCTAGGAGGTTGCCGAAAATTGGATAAACTTTAAATGTTCATAACTTTTTCAATACTCAACAAAATCGAGTGATTCAAAAACAAAAATCATACTTCCCAATGAGATGAAGAGAATGGTACATTTCTCAATGGCTAACTAGCCATGGTTTGGCCAGAAAATGACCTAAAATGTCACGGCTCGACTTGGATGTTCTAGGTTAGTGAGGACGAGACGAAGTTTGTGGTGCTCTTGGTTTGGGCGGTGGTGGGAGTGTTGTCAATGTTGTTGTGTTGCCTTCCCAGAAAGGGAAGGTTAGAGAGAGGGATGAGAGAAAATGAGAGTGAAAGTATAGAGATAGATATTTTCAGAAATGGGAAAGGGAGGGAGGGTTACATGAGTCCAAGGGAAACATGTGGGCCTTAGTGGCTCACAAAACAATGTCACTAAAGACGAAACACGAAAATATCCGAAAAAGTTCGACATTTCGTAACATAAAATCTTCGTTATAAAGCCAAAATCTAATCTGTTCGTGTCCACACGTTCGTGGCTATGAGTAAAATAAGAATAAACTAAGGAGATTAGTACTACGTATTTCGACGAGACGGTCAACGAAAGTCAACGTTCAAGCCTTGAGGGCAATTTGGTAATTTCATATGTCCGATAATATAAAAATACGACAAATTTAGGACGGGGTATCACACACACCCACACTTTTTCCTCAAATTTTCTACCAATAACAACATCATTAAATATTGATTTTGCCAAAGTCGTCTTTCCGAGTCCTCCAATTACCACAACGGTTTTAACCAAAAAGTTATTTTCCTGATTCTTGGACTCGATCAAGGTTGCAATGATATCCGACACAATCTTCTCCCTTCCAATGATCTTCTCATTGTGACGGAAGCTTGAGACGGTTTCTCTGTTCCCCATACTTGGAGGGTTTAATCTACTCTCCTTGCAACTAAGCCAATGAAAGTTGCCTTACTGTTGAGACCCGCCACTGACACATTGATGTTCTTAATCTAGTGTGCCATCATTTGACAAAATAAAATAGGATTGGAGAGTGAAAAGAAGTTAAGCACCTTCTTCTTCATATGGTCTTGAATTTCTACTTTACACCATAGAACTTCGTAGTTGATGTCCCGATCCTGTGGTTCGTGGGCAACATCGCTTCGTAGTTAAGCACCTTCTTCTTTATATGGTTTTGAATTACTACGTCTTTCAGTTTCTTGACCCAATTTCTAATTGACATGCCCCGATCATGTGGTTCGTGGGCAACATCGCCCAAGTACTCTTGAATTTCCATTAACAATTCAGAAAGATCAGTTACTTCTTTTTTGAATCCTCAAAAAAGATTGATTTCTTGAGCAGCAAGTGAAGCGACTGAATTCAGTATTCCCTCAACAGGAAAAGTGTAGAGAACTTTTAGCACCTTTGCAGCATCATCATACTCGCGCAATAAATGAAGATTGGAAAGAGGGAAATGCAGAGAATGGAGAGATGGCCAAGGAAGGACATAAGAAGAGCAGATAATGTAACAACTTGTCCCAAATTTTAGGACTTTATTAATTTTAAAAGTGTGAAATTACGAAATTACCCCTTAGAAGAGAGATTGTTGACTTTCTTTGACCGTCTCTTCGCAACGCATATGAGTTATTATTTTACCATATTCTCGAAGTTACTTGACAGTATGAACGCATAGACGTAAGTGGAACTGAACTTGGAGTTGCGACGAAGATTTTACAAATTACGGAGCGTGATTGGCGTTTTGGTAAATTCACGTTATAGGGAGATATTTTTCTGTGTTTTCTTTGGTGACTTTGAGTTATGTGCCAAGTGGGGCCCACACCACTCATCTTCCCACTCCCGTATCTCATCTCACTATCTTATCCTTTCATTTTCTCTCCAACTTTCTCGAACCTCTCTCTAACTCTATCTTTCCCCTCGGCTCCCTGTCTCTTCTTTTCTCTTCTTTGTAAACACAAAGGCAGTGACATCACACTAACTCCAACGATCTTGACGGAACTATCCATTTGCTATTAGGGAAAGTCTCTCAAACTTTCTCTGCACTTTCCGTGCACAGTAATACTGAACCATCATCACTCGACTACTTCGGCAAGCTAGACCATCAGACTACCACATCACCTTGTTCTTCCCTATCTCTATTAAGCTTAGACCGTGAACATCAAACCCAGACGTGGAGCTTGCACCATATAGTGGCCATTGCCACTATTCATCATCTTCTCCGACAAGTTCTCGTCGATTCCACCAAGGTAGGCCTCGGGAACACTCTATTTCCCTTCCTTTTTTATATTTATGGAAGATCTTAGGGTTTTGCACTTGTTTTGGTAGGGTTTGGAGACTGTAGGGACGAAGATGAGACTTTCCCTAGTTTTTTGGAAAAGCAAAATTATGGCCATCTGACCACTTTCAGACCAAATCCCGGCCAACACTAACCACGATTGGGCTTCCAATAAGTATAGATCGATTCCTTACATTTCTAGCTTCAAGTTTGTTTTTGTATCCTCGGAATTGGTTAAGAAATGAGCTCGTTTGGGGCTCTGAAAGTTAGGTTTGCAAATTGTAAAAACAGCATGGTAGCGCATGGTTACCAGTGCAACCATCTTGTGGCGACCACGTGTGGCAGCGTGTGGAGGAACCCGAGGTCTCTCCTTAGGTTTCTTGACGTGCCGAATCTAAATCCACCCTCCGTTTTCCAAAATTTGTCCATTTTAAAGTAGTTTCTTTATTAGTTGTACTTTGTACGAAAACACGTTTATACATTAATACGTCATATATTTACATAAATGGTATTGTTTCTAGGCGAAACGCATTGTAAGGATCTTAGATGCCCATCATGTGGGTTCGACTCGACGACATGATTTGTGAATGGGTCTTTTCTTTGATATATACATATATTTGTTTAGTTTCCATATATACATGTAGTAATGAATTTTATATATGACTATCGTAATTAAATTAACGTTTATAGGAAATGACGTAACAATGAGAAGTAGGAAATCATTATAAATCTTACTGGATGCCTTAATTAAATTTATGGCTATGAATAAAATTATGTTGACTAGAATTATCGAATCACTGTGGCATGACTATATTTACGTTATCTGCTCATCGTTTGTTGCACCGGTGTTAGTACTTGCCCAGGCCAAGGCCAGTCTTTCACATGTATGTTCACATCACACCGTACGCTCACTTTGGATCTATTGTAGGTGTCAGTCCTGTCCTAGATTGCTATAGGCAATTAGGATTCGTTTGCGTTACACATAGCTCTAGTCTTCACGTGATTGAAGTACTAGAGCGTATATCATTGTTACACCTAGTTCTATTCATGTCAGAATATCTCTGCATGAACTTGTGTGTCAGTATATGTCGATGAGCACTTGATACGATATGATATGTTCATTTATGCGAGAATATGTGATTACGGACGCCATGTGTTTATTTACGAAAGTTTGTGATGTATTGCATTCTTGAGATATTGCTGGTTCTGGTAAGTATTTTCATATTATACGTAGTATGTATATTTTGGAAACTATACTTGTTTTACGGCAATGGGTTATTATGTTTTCAAAAAGATTTTTACAAAGCTTTATTTGTAGGCCCACTCACTCTTGTTTTTCGCCCATCCAGGTTTTAATGGCTGAGCTTTTGTGTCAATGAGGATTTTTGACAACCTGTTGTTGTGGGAATACTACAGACGGTATAATTCCTCTTTTACTTTTACTGTACTTTACTTATACTTAGACATCACTTGTGAAATGAGTTCATTTCCGCTCATATGCGCACTCTTACATTTAGGTACTTTAGGTTTAAATTTATTCATATTTTCCACATCACTACACTTTATGACTTCGTCACCTTCATGGTATCGACCAACACAGCTCAATTCGAAGTCCAAATGGACATACCGGATCCTAATGTGTCAGATAAGTTGAATGAAAAGCTTAACAATAATTCAAGAAAATGTGGCATAAGAAGACGAGAGAAACATAACAGATGATAGGACCCCTTTTAATTTATGCCACTTTACACCTGTGAGTGTGAACTTTATGTTCAAGAATGGAGTGTGGTCCAGCAATAATGGATACATAGCATGGCAAAACCATATAAATATAAATCCAAAAATTAGATAGGTATGCGCTCTTTAGTGCTAGCTAGAGTCATCAGAAAAAAAAAAAAAAAAAAAAAAAAAAAAAAAAAAAAAAAAAAAATCTCCAAGTAACTGTAGACGATCGGCATTCAGGGAACGTGTACAAATTCTGCACATGTCGTTAGGTTTACAAGTTGATCCCTGCGGTTACTTTCAGCATTATCTTGTTTCCAATTTGTTTGGATTTGCAAATCCTCCATCTTCTAAGATAGAGGAAAGTTTTTCAACACTGCTTTGCTTGGATTTACATATGAGATGACTTCTTGTCTTCATGGTGCAGGTCCTAATGAATCCTATAGCTATAAGACCCCACCCCGGATTAATCATGTAATTGGTGGCACCATTATGTTTGGCAATCAATAATGATGGGGTTGGAAAGAAAAGAAGGATCTATATACTCAAGGCAAGGGATCAATTGATCAAGCTCGATGAATATATTGATATAGTAACATGGAAGTCGAAAGCAATACCTAGACTAGAATACACAATTGCTAATTAACGTGCTTATTTTCTATATATTAGTGACATATCACATGATTTGCAAATGTAGTCTAAAAATTTGATTTACCTAGTATTACTCATACTTAGACAATTACTAAAAATACCCTAAAATCTGAAGATGTTGATTTAACATGATAAAAGACATAAATATCATGATAAATTAATGACAACAACTACGGGTGGGCACGGACCTGGCCGGGCCCAAAATTGGAGGGACCAGACTAGACCTGGTTGAAAATAAAACGGGACGAGACAGATCTTACTATTTCAAAATTTGAAACCAAACCTAATCCGACCCATTTAAAACTGGCCGATTCCTACGGTCCAACGGGTACAATTTGTTTTTGTTTTCGTTTTTTTAATTTTCAGTATCCCAGTTGAATTTCCACTCGACGATTTCGGATTCGAGTTCGAAATCGAATTGTTGGAGAGAAAGAGGACGATGCTGGAGACAAATCAGAGAACCAGAAAGCGGGCCTGAGCGAGAAATAGGGAGTGAAGTGGAGTGGCGGGTAAGATTCGAACTCAGATTGCTCCTCGTTTTTTGGGTTTCAGAAAATGAGAATCTAAAATTGGGTTTTGAAAGCACTATGAGTTTTTTTTTTTTTTTTTTTGTTGGCTGGTGCAGAAGAATTGAGTGAGAGAAAGATTTGTGATGGAGAGTGATGAAAATGGTGGAGAAAAAGAAGGTGGATCCGCGTCCCTGTTTCCTCATACAGTGGATGGAATGGAGAAAAAGATGATCTGATGGTGGATGACCTTCTTTGCAGCAAAGGAAGATTAAATAAATGAAGAATCAAAACTAAATAAAGAAAGAAAACAAAGGTAGTACTAGTGTACTGCAATAAACAAATGTAGTACTAGGAAGAGGATCTTTTCCGGATTCGTCTTGTGGGAATCTTCCTAATGGTTAATCGTACATCATGTGACCAATTTACTTCATGTACTATTTATGTTTAATTTGAAATAAAAAAATTCAAATAATTTATGACTACACGATGCATGATGAATAATTAAGATGTGAGGATTTCTAAGATCTCCACTGTAACATCCCACATCGCCCAGGGGAGTGGATCCTGTAAGCCTTATATGTATATTCTCATCCTTACCTAGTACAAGGCCTTTTGGGAGCTCACTGGCTTCGGGTTCCATGGGAACTCCGAAGTTAAGCGAGTAGCGCATGAGAGCACTCCCAGGATGGGTGACCCATTGGGAAGTTCTCGTGTGAGTTCCCAGAAACAAAACCGTGAAGGCGTGGTCGGGGCCCAAAGCGGACAATATCGTGCTACGGTGGTGAAGCGGGCCCGGGAAGTGATCCGCCCTGGGCCGGGATGTGACAATTTGGTATTAGAGCTAATCCCTGGTTGGATGTGTGCCGACGAGGACGTTGGGCCCTTAAGGGGGGTGGATTGTAACATCTCACATCGCCCAGGGGAGTGGATCCTGTAAGCCTTATATGTATATTCTCATCCTTACCTAGCACAAGGCTTTTTGGGAACTCACTGGCTTCGGGTTTTATGGGAACTCCGAAGTTAAGCGAGTAGCGCATGAGAGCACTTCCAGGATGGGTGACCCATTGGGAAGTTCTCGTGTGAGTTCCTAAAAACAAAACCGTGAGGGCGTGGTCGGGGCCCAAAGCGGACAATATCGTGCTACGGTGGTGAAGCGGGCCCGGGAAGTGATCCGCCTCGGGTCAGGCTGTGACATCCACAATTTGAATGGATCCAAATCCGAAGTGTACTACCAAAGCAAACACAACATTCCAGAAAGCGAGTAGGATTAGGAGAAACGGGTAAGGCTGGGGCCTCATTTCCTTACACTTTTGGATCCGTCCCGTCCCGTTAATTTCGTGAGCCCGCCCTACCCTGCCCCGTTTTTTTATTTTGCATTTTCAAACCCGTCCCGAATCGCATGGACTCGCCCAGCCCCGTGGGTCTAGGACCCGTTTGCCCACCCCTAATAGCAACGTGAATTATCCTTTAGAGCAACATGAGCAAGTTCATAAGCCACAACTTTACCTACTCAAATCTTTTTCCTAACAACAAGTGAGAAGATTTGGCTGCAAAATGATGGAGAATCTGTGGCGCTATGGTGATGGTAGGGGTGTAAATCACTTAGGCTTTTTGGTTTGTCTAGTTTTTGTGTTAGGCCCTTTGTTGACTTCGGACAGTAGTTTTATATTCTGTGGTCTTGCTTTTCTCTTGATCTAACTTGTTGTGTCTGAACCCTTATGTATTTGTACTTTGTTGGAAATGAAATCTTTCCTTTGACGAAAAAAAAACAAGTGAGAAGGCGAATAACTTCCGGTGCATCCAAGGCCAACTTCCTTTTAATTGACACCAAAATCTCAGCAGTAGCGTGTGATTCAACGTGCTTGCATAATAAGGAGTAAGCCTGATTATGCCACGTATGCCTTTCTAAACTTCAACAACACCAACATTACGAGCTAATTTGGTATTATTGTGTTAATAAAAAAATTAAAAAAAAAAAAAAAATTTGTTATGCTGTGAGAATAAAAAGTTATAACATAAAATTGTTGAGTGTTTGGTAATTTTTTTTTGTAAAAGTGCTTTTAACAAAAAAAACAGTTTTTGAGTGTTTGATAAACTTTTATATAAATTGTTGTGGATATGTCCAATGGCAAAATAGATTAAATTAAATTGATTTAATGAAGCATTTAATGCAATGTTAGACTACAAAGCAGAATAATTAACAACAAAAAAAAAAGTAAATAAAAAATTAATTGCTTTACTTTTGAATCAGCATAAACTTTTTTCTCAAATAATTCGAGAAAAATGGATAAGAAGATCATAGAAACATATCAGATGATAAGATCCCATATAATTGATGCCACTTTACACCTGTGAAGTTAATTTGGTGAGACTGGGAGCAGGCAGATTGCCTGCTCTCCTGTTTGGATGTCCTTCTCATGTTTTTTTGTTTGTGTAGTCACGGTTAAGTCACGTCAATATTTTATACTTCTATTATTTTTTATCTTATTATCTTTATAAAAAATTAATATAAAATGTTGACATAATTTAATCATGACCGTATAAAATAGAAAAGAACGAAAAAAATACCCAAACAAGTGGGCAGACAATCTACCTCATTTTTCTACACCGATGGAGACATAACATGACAAAAAGGTGAAAGCAGAGAAATACCACATAAATATAAATCCATCTTATCAGCAAAGATTTTCTTGGACAACTTTAGACAATAGTGGAGAACACTTTAATAAAGTAATAAGGATTGAATAGAAAATTAAAGATATTAAACAAATAATTTTAAGAATTATTATTAGCATTTCAAAATTTTTATTTTGTACTTCAAATTTTGTATAATTAAAAAGAAAAATACACATGTGAGGAGTGTAGAATGAGATTTTTGAAGTGCTAATAACAATTATCTAATTTATTAGTACATCAAAAGTATATTCATGATACGAAGACTTAAATTAGATATGTATGCGCTCTTAGGTGCTAACTAGAGTCATCGGATAAAAATCTACTGAACGAGTATACAAATTCTACATATGTCATGAGGCTTACAAGTTGATCACTACAATCATTAGTACAAAAAATAATTTATGAGACAGAACTTTAGGATACGAAGCATATTTCGCTGCCTAGGAATTCTTTGCAAGAAAACATTGGTACTTCAACGTGCCAAATGATCACGTCAAAACAAAAAATATTGTGCGCAAACTCTGAAAAATTCATGGTAAAATGAGGATTTAGCGCCTTTTTTTTGTGCGGGTCACGGAAATACGATGATATAGATTTTGAAAAAATGGACGTTCTCAATGTCCTGATCCCATATCCAAGGTCCATTTGTTGAAATTCGATACAATGGTTCAATTATTCAATTTTTGAGATAATTGTTCTCTTGTACAATTTTCGTAATTGACGACAATCTAACCGTTAGCTCGTCGTAAAATTTTGTCAGTAGGCTACTTATTGATTGCCAGACCATTGAGCCACACAAGCCTTCAGTAGGCTACTTGTTGACCGTAATGTCGCCTACTTTGACTGACGACTGACTTTTTTAGGCAACGTGCCTCAACTAATTCTGGTGTCTCGTGAATTTTTAGATTGTTGTTAAGGCTTGATAGAGCTTAGTTCATCAAGATGGCGTATCATTCCCGGTTGACGTGCGTCTCGATTTACATGTAAGTAGCATTGCACCTCGTTTTGCGTGTTGGTCTTACTAAGTTTCCTAAGTGGGGTATTGTGTAATGTGTTAGGTTAATTGGAGCAATGTTGGTGAATATAGAAATGCGAAGGACCCAATGTGTGACTTTAATATTATGTGATATGATTATTACCCGTGAAAACTTCCATGTTATGTACAAATGATTTTAAGGAAGTGTGTGCTTCTATGTTATGTTTACTTGATAGTGTCATCTCAATTGTATCCATCCTATGCTTCAAATGACTATGAAATATGATGGCTAGTAAATGACCGTTACCCCAGTTCATGCGGTGATGTGGCATCAATTCGAAATCAGCACCATGTAGCAGTGGTACATGGATGGTCCCACTTGGTTAATCCGTATTGGGGGGACCATACTATTTAAGGGTTGCACCTAGTTAATCCGCATTGGAAGATCCTTGTTACCTAGGTATCGCCATATGTATTTAAGGGTGATCATGCATGGTTAATCCACATTGGGTGATCACTGCCTATCAATGTTCGTATGAGTGACTCTGCTTGGTTAATCCGCATTGGGAACGGTCACTACCTACACAGTTACTTGTTCTTAGGAGTGGTTCTGCTTGATTAATCCGCATTGGGGTTCCACATCCTATTCGGTTACCTATTGTAGGCTTCAGTCGAACAGTGTCTACGACATCTTATTCAGTTACCTATTGTAGGCTTCGGTCGAACAGTGTCTCTATATAGCCCTAGACTTAGTATGTTGTTACACATATAAAAGAAAAGATTGAATTCATGTGTGGCTCAATCTAGAAAAAGACAGTTAAATCAAACAGTTTACCTAATAGTGTATCTGAAGTGAACGGATTCGGATGTGACTCATTCCTACTCGTAACAAAGAGATGCTATGATGAAATAGATACCGATCTCATTCCTACACGTGGATGTACTTATGATGGTGTGTCATTCCTAGACAATTTCAGGTCGTGTGATGACTAATAATTATCTCGAATGACGTGGGGTGAGATTTGAAATTAAAGAACCATTCTTACACTTATTTAATGAGGCTTATGATGGTTAAGTTACGAAATAATAAGTGGTGATTAGATCCTTGTGATCACTCGGAAAATGATGAAAGGCGAGTGGTGAGTCATAATTCGAAGAGAATAATGGAAAGATAATGACGGTGATCAGAACAATGGTTTGATCCAGTATTCAGAGGAAAATCCTGTGTGGATGCAATGACTACTTTTACATTTAATCATTTGATTTTGCTTCTATTTACATATGTTCTATTATTGTCACTACACGAGTGTCGCAACTTATCTAAGTTTTTCTTTTCTTGGCGTGTCATTCCTATGGCGTAGAGTTGTTTTGTAGAGTAACATGAAGTAGTTAGAGATGAGAATTTCAAGTGTTGTAGATGATGTGGGTAGTACACTCTAGAGTAGGTATTATTACCCTTTATTGCTACATTATTTCCGTTGAAGGTCTGATGTATATTGTATGTATGAGTCACAGTGACCCTTACGTGTTATATGTTGTATTGCTACTGTGCTACCATCACGTGTTGATTCTGGACGTAACTCGGGATCAGGGTGTGACAATGGTGATGGTTAAAGAAAAAAGAGAGATGATGGTGATGGGTGAAGAGATACGAGGGTATGGTGAGGGAGGGTGGGAAGACAAGCTCTTATAGTTTTCTTTGTCCTTATCATATTAAATTTTTGTCATTTTCATTAAATAAAGCTATTAAGTTATTTTTTTGTTAAGAAAAAGTTTGGAGAAATCCTTTTCATTAAAGCTTCCTTAATTAAAAAGGTAATTTTCACTTTACTATCCTCAAGTTTCGTAAAATTACAACTTTTAAACTTAAATATTTTTTCTTCTCATTTTCATACCTAAAGTTTGAATTTTGTAACACTTTCATATAAAACAATTAAGTATTAAAGAAAATTAATTTAAAAAGAAAAAAAGGGGCCACCCTTCTTCTCCTTCTCCCCTCCGCCTTCTCCCTCCGCTTCCTTCCCTTATCCGACTCCAGATGCCCACGCTATTTGACCATAAGCGTGTTGGTTGAGAAAGAACTTGGGAATCCCATTTTTGTTCCGCTGATTTTCTTGATTCATCCACTTCAACCCTTTATTCCCCTTTTCTCTGTTGTAAATTGCAGTCCAAGTTCTTCTCTTTTCACAATAATCAAATTTACCCAGTTGGGATTTACCCCTAATTCTTTTATGGGTAGCAAATTCTTGGGTTCTTGAAATGAAAGGAATAGTGGGTTGATGAGCTTTGTTCTTATTATTTTCTGGGTGATCAGTTTTTGATGTAAAGGAAAGATGGGCTTTTTCTCTGACCCAGACCTTTCTGGGTTTTGAGAGGAATAATCAGATGAGGGATTTTCCTGGACGCCTGGGACTTTGACTAGCCTTCTTCTCAGGATTTCCCAATGCGTCTTTGCTGCCGGGTCCATTGCTTCTTAATGAAAAAATATAAATGTATTAATATATATATATATATATATATTTGTATATATACCCACTCATTTGTTGTATTATGTGCTATTGGTCCTCTCCTTAATTACCATTAAATTCAATCCAAAAATCCAATCTTCAATCCAACCAATTTCTCACATTGACGATGAGGTCCTATCTCTCCCAACCCTCATTTCCTTTGTCATGTTTCTTTGTTGAACGGCGATGGCTGAAGAATTTATCATGAATTTATGATCGAACACCTCAAAACCCACCACCCCATTGCCCAAAATTCGCAAAGCTCGCACCTTTGTTGTGGGTTGTGATCGATTTGATCCGCCATTGAAAAAGTTCAAATAACATTGAAGTAAAGAAGGGGAAAGAAGAATTGGGTTTCTATGCCAAGGGCAAAGCCGGTCATGAACCCCAGAAATCTATCCCCATCGCAAAACGCTAATAGAAGTATGAAAGTGGCACAAAAATCAAACTTTTAGTAAGAAAAGTGGAACAAAAAACATTTTAGATATAAAAGTTAGATTTTAACGTAATAAAGTGAGAATTTCTTAAAATTAAAAAAAAAAAAAAAAGATAAATAGGCAGCATGTGCAACGGTAAAAATTAAAAAAAAAAAAAAAAAGAAAATATAAGAGGGCAGGCAGAATGTGCGCTGGGGCCCAGCCTGCCACTGTATCGAGCGCCCTCACTGCTGCTCTGCAACATTCACATGGTGGGGGTTAATTTTTTCATTAAAAACTATGACAATATATATTGCATATAGTATGGTATTTGATCTAGACTATTTTAGGTAAATATATTATAAACATATATTACAAATAATATTTCTTAATGGATTGTAACCGTTCGGAGTACGCACGTGAAATCCGGATCCAAATCCTGTCTCGGAGGCTCTGGAGAGGACTTGCTTCCGTGAACTGCAACTATTGGTTCCTGTTTTTGAAAAGAGTAAAGGTAGGAATATCATTTTGTTGGTATCATATTTGTAAATTATATGATTTATCATTAATAAAAAAATAAGTACGTTAATCAATTTTTAAATAATTATACAATTAATAACATTAAATAATTTATAAAATAGAATTTAAATAAATAGTCTCTTTAGACATCTCCTTTAGCAATAGAAAAATTTTTAGTTGTAATAGGAACACGTGTAGTACATCACGTGTTTTTATGTAAGTGGTGAGAAATTTAATTTTTATGTTATTAACATTTTAACACATATATCTTATCATTTATATAATTGCATATGATGTACCACTCTTGTGACGGTCACACTAAAAAATCCTCTAAGATGCTCTCAGCTTTCTGACGTAGAATATCCCATTTGTCTTTTGGTTGGGACATTTTCTTTATTTAAGGAATCTTTCTTTAGTGGAAAACTCACTTCTACTCTCTTTCTCTCTATCCCCCTCCCGTTCCTCTCTCTCACTCCCGCTCTCTTTTCTCTCTGCAACGCAGAGACAAAACCGCATCCGACCAATTGAGCCTCCAAAACCACGACCATCGCAATCTACTCCTCAAACCCTTACCCAACACAGCCGTGTCTTCCGTGTTCCCAAACTCGGACCCAAAAACCGAGAACCACGAACTCAGTCGCACTCGAACTTTCCGACGAGTTTTTCGTCGTTTTCCCGGCTAAGGTAATCTTTTAATCACCTTAAATCGTTGCATCTCTTTGATTAGTTTAAATTTCGTGTTTGAAAATGGCGCGTTTTAACACAGATCAAAAGAGGAGCAGTCTATTGCAGAACTCCGGCGAGTTGAAGAGAGAACCCGCTGATTTTCCAACCAAACCTCGCCGATTTGGATTATTTTGAAGCCACCATTCGAGCCACCAGCATCCCTAGGCTCAGTTTCGAGCAACCCGCGGGTTCGAAACTTGGAAATTCGAGCCGAGCCAAACCAAGGTGATATTCGGATTCTACACGCTAAAGTTAGTCTAGGTTGTGAATTTCGTAAATTTTGGATGTGTTTTTGTGACTCACCAGTGTTCTTGAAATTTTCCGGCCAAGATTTTAACAAGCTAGGTAGCTTCTAAATTGCGTTAGCAGGGGATATAGTGTCATTTGAACTTGAGTTATGGCGCACTCCACTATAACCATAAGGTTCGTTTGTTTCTGTAACTTTTAGATCATTTCTTGTTTTCTTTCTTTTTCTTTAATTATGAGAAATGACATAATTATTATTATAAGTTGAAAGAAGAATATTGTTAAATGAGAAGGGAGGGGAGGGTTACTGTTATTCGTATATTTGGCATATATATGATCTGATTCATGGAGGAGTTTGCCTAGAGTTCGGACTGAGGACTCCATCACTGTTGAACAGGATTTAGGGAAATCTGAACCGTTTGATACCTCAAATCATTTCATCCCTTCGAGATTTGCTCCCAAAATCTCCCGTTGACCCTTTGTGCTCGGGGAATAAGGGTTTATATGATTATAAGCTTGTGATTGAAGAAGGTCAGATAGATGGTCACTTCCATCCGATTCTAATCAGATTAAGGAGAACGTTGATATAGAAGATTGAATTGGAATGAATATGATAATAATTTTTCATTTGAGAGGATTAGAAGAAAATTAGACATGAATAAAACTTCTCTCTCCTAATCCTCTTACTTTGAGAAGGATTGGAATGGATAACTTTTGTTCTTGAGTATTTCGTCTTCTAACTCCAATTTGATCACAATTTTTCCATCTCTTCTTTCAACACACTTTAAAACAATTACTTATCCTTTCCATTCCAATCCTATATACCAAACCAAAGCTGGCTAATCTTACTCTAATAGAGCTTATATTAACTAAAAGAACTTTAAACAACAAAGAAATCCAAAGTAAGGAAGTAATGATTCATAGCCCGACTTTGGCTTCATAGGTTCCTATGGCTCGTCCTATAGGGGATATATTCTAATTATAGGGACATGGAAGTAAAGGTGCGATAAATAAGTTTTTTCTGAACGTATATATCGATATGGTATGGTCCTTAATGCGAATTGGTAAGGCAGGCATCTCAATACAACCCATACGATTCATTCATTAAAAAATTTACGGGTACCTTTAGGTGCTTCTATTGCGTATATTGTATTCCCGTAGCGGATCAATTCCAACAAGCCTATCAAACTAGTACTTATCGACTCTATAGATCTCATGATCCTACTTTGAATTGGAAAACAACTCGGCCAATTGTAAGCACGTTTTGCAGGCGCATATCGCATGCGAGTAGGAAACATTGAGAAATCTTCGTCATCGCATTGTAACTCAATTCTGATAGGATTTCACCTTAAGTGGGTTTGTTCTGCAAATCGAAATTCAACGATTCGAAACCGTCTATTTATTATGTCTTCATTTATAGAAATTTCTTGCGAAAAATCAATTCAATCCATAACTATTTGCTTATTTAATTATCACAATGAAATTTGAATGTTTCTTAAAACATAATGTTCGTCAATTTCTTTGAACTCAATTAGACATCTCGAGCTTTTTCTATTTGGCTAATATTTTGCAAAGATGATCTATTAGGTAGAACCTGAAAAATTGATGGTTTAGATTGTTGAAGTTCGATGTGGTGTGGGCCCCACAATTAATACCTATTATTTTTATAAATAAATAAAAAATCCCTTTTCTAAACGGCCTTGCTCATATATATACACACACAAGCCCTTTATCAAAAGAGATACTCATTTTTTTTTTTTTTTTTGAAAAAATAGGGACTACTTGTAGAGTCCACTCCACATCGAACTTCAACGATTCGAACTATCTGTTTTTCAAGTTGCACTATATAGATCATCCTTACAAAATATTAGCTAAATTGGAAATATTTGGAGCATCTAATTGAGTCCAAGAAATTGACGAACACTATGTTCTAAAAAACACTGAAGTTTCATCATAACAATCAAATGAGTAAATGGTTTTGAATTGAATTGATTTTTTGTAAGGATGATCTATGAATGAAGACTTAAAAAATAGACTGTTCGGATCTTTGAAGTTCGATGTATAATGAGCCCCACAACTAGTCCTTTTTTTTTTTTTTTTTTTTTTTTTTTTTGGGTAAAAATAGGGATCCCTTTGGATACTATTTTCTGTCCAAGTGAGAGTCGCGACCTAGACGAGTGGCTAGGTAGGTCTAAGCGAGCTAGTCGGGGCCCTAGGCAGGTCTAGGCGCCCTTTCTTAATTGTTTAATGCCTAGAAATTAATTGAGGTAGTGGTCAGCTGCCTAGCACCTGCGATGCTAGGCGGGGATATTTAGAACACTGTATATATATATAATTTTTTTTTTTAATGGGGGAAAATGTTGAATAATATGTTTATTGTCTTGTACAGTGATCTAGGTCATAGGAATACTTCAGAGGGGGAAGCTTCTAAGGAAGATGAAGGACACAGAAGTAGAACTACTGCAGAATGGCCAACAATTGAGCCACAACGTCATCAACCAAAAATATTCTTTCCAACCTGGAATGTTATCTTTATAGTATCATCTGCATTTTCTCTCTTCGTTGATCCCTTGATCTGCTATATTCCGGTCATCGTCGAGAAAGAGACTTGCTATTTTTGGAACCTAAAGTTGGCGTGGATATATATCGCTTTACGATCATTCGGGGATCTCTTTTATTATATGGACATGGTTGTTTTTTTTAAGAGATTTCGCACCGAACTTAGTGCCAAGTCTTTTGCAGGGGCCTCCCCCACAAAAACTATTGATGATCATCATTTGTCAACGCTTCGTAATTTCATCCACAAGAAACCAGTTGGGTTCTTAGCCATTCTACTTCGCATTTGGGTTGCTTTTCCCCTTCTACAGGTAGACCTTATGGGAAGGTGATTTATTGCAAGTAATTAAATTTCACATTTAACTGCATGCATGCGTGATAACTAGATTTTATTTGACATGTGTGTGTGTCTGTGTGTGTGTATATATATCGTGATTACACATGATGTAGCGGGATATGTCAAGGGAAATCGAACAAAATCCCCACGCTAGAATTCACTAGCAAATAAGATGAAGTCCATCAGCAATCCGAAATCTTCCAGAAAATAAAGAAAACTCTAAAGTTGAATTGATTACAAATCTAAGGCTAAGATGACCTATTTATAATGTGACACAACGGAAGTTATAAATAAAAAGGATCACGAATGGTCACCCTTAAAAAAGTTTATGGAACACTTGAGAATTGAGAAAAACTCTAGAATTTTGATTAATAATATGATAAGATGTTGAAAATACAACCCCTGAAGTTGTTTATTCTTTGCAAAAGGAAATAAAACTAGAAAATTACAAAAGTTTTGAAAACACCCTTAAAAGCCGTTTTTAACACTTCAAACGCTATTAAAACGCCAAAATCCATCTTATACCACAACAAAGCGGCGAGTTATAGTCGTCATGTTGTTCTCTATCAGACACCGAAAATCCAAAAAATACAATTCACCGCAGCTACCTCGAACTTCTTGTTCGAATAAGCTTTTCCAACCCCTCGTCATAATGTTCTTAATCCTGGAAACCCTAAGAATCTAAGTAGAAATTCCAACCCCTCGTCATAATGTTCTTAACCCTAGAAACCCTAAGAATCTAAGTAGAAAAGGAAAAAAAACACAAAGAAATATCAAAATTGTACTTAAATAATAATATCTGAATTAAACATGGTAAATGACATAATTCGCCTAAATTTTGGGCCAAAAAGTTGACATGCCAAACAAATTGCGTTAATCCAAACAACTTGAAAAATCCAAAACATCCATTTTTGGGATATGACATCAACAAATAGAATAACCAATTCTCCAATCATTTTTCTTCATTAAACATCGCTTCCTCCATTAAATTTATTGCATGTAGAATAACATAATTCTTGTCCTACTTCAACACGCTAATTACCCCATTATAAACCATGATGCTATATATATTTTTACGTACATTCCTATAAAATTTGTCATTTTGCTACTTACTCATGGTAGTTAGGTAGGGTTTGCCCTGTGGGTCAGGACGAAACTCAACCTCCTCGTACAATTAATTATTTTGATACATGCTTAAAATTTGACGCACATTTGATAGATTATTATGTAAATTAATGATTTAATAACATTGGTTAGCCGATAACCCAATCTAACTGTTGGTTGACATGTCTCCAGGCAATATTGATCATTGGAATTTATACATACTTGGATTATTTTGCGCTTATTTACCTACTTCCATTCCAATATACAATGAGGGCTTATAACTACTACGAATGGCTTTATCGGCTTGCTAACGTAGAGACTGGAACAAGAAAAGTGCTTAAAGCTATGTTAGACTTACTTCCGTTCATCATTGCTTCTCATGTAAGTTCAAATCTGATTTCCGATATCTGGGGAGAAAAATCTAAATTTTGTTGTAACCTCATCGTTGAGGTATATGAGTGTATATATGATAAACTTTTTAAAACTAGTACGGTCCATCAATAACATATTTACTAATATTGTTCTCAATGTAACATCATATCACTAGGTGTGGGGTTTTTCCACTAGAGAGATTATATCCACACACACTCCAAATTACTTCCCAAACACTCTTTTAATTTTTAATATTTTCTGCACACCACTAACACTTGATATAAAAGTATTAAAAAAATTAAAAGGGTATGGGGGAAGTAATTGGAGTATGTGAATATAATCTCCCTTTCCACTAAAGGCGTCTGTGCTATTAGCATTGAACCTTCCACATATAAACTGTAAATTATCTTGTTAAGTCTTTGATGTGAGACTCTATTTTCCAACAATAGGTATAATCATGCTCAATCATTAACCGGTTAGTAACCAGCAACATCATCTCATAATCTTAACCAACAATTTTTAAAATCAACATCCAAAGAATGAAAACTTTCACAATAACAATGCAAATAGTGAAACGATGCCCTATTTGGATAACTTTATTAAGCTTGATTTTTGAATTGACCTAAAATATGTGCCAGTTGGATAATGAGATGACGTTGTGTAGTGGGCTTAATCAAGTAGTTAGTATTAACATATTAACTGGTTAGTTCTTGAGTACTCCTAATATTAGGTACAATTTCTCATATGGTTTTGAATAAACAAAGGGAAAACATTTGAGAATACTGAATAGGAGTAAGAGCATGTTTACTTCTTCTTTAAGACCATCTCTAGTGGTGGAATGTATTATGCCCTTAAATGACGGCGTGGGTTCGAACTTGTCGGTGACTAATCTAATATCTAACTTACTACCACTACCGCTCAACTCAAAAAAAAAAAAAAAAAAAACCTAAAATTTTTAACTCAGAAAATTTAAGTTTTAACTCATAAACATTATTTTTTTTTTTTGCTGAAATGGTTTTGGGTTAAAATTTTAGTCTGAGATTATTAAAAAATGAGTTTAGGCTAAATTTTTTTATTTGGTAACTTTTTTTCAAAATAAAATTTCTGTAAATTATCATAATTTATTTTTATGAACATTTTAACATAAAAATATTTAGATTCCAAGAGAAAATTGAAAATTCACTAAAACCGACCCCATGAAACATGTATTTATAGAGTTTTTGGGTAAATTTCGATTTAAATATTTTTTAATTATTTTAACTGTTGGGTTGAATTTTGGGCAGTTTGATGTTTATTTTACCGTTAGATTTGATAATATTCGATCTAAGCAATTTGATTTAATGTATTTAAAAATTCAAAATTGCCCAAATTTTAGGTTTTAACCCAAAACTTAATTTAGACCCAACCATTGGAGAATGATTGTGTTAGTTAAAACCTAAATTTTGGTGCCACTTAGTACTACGGTTTAGTGGTATTCCTCTTCACTTATAAATGACAGGTCTTAGGTTCGATTCTCGTCAAAGGTGAATTTGAACCACATTATTGCTAGCTCATTGTGAGGCTAAGTCCGCCCCCACCCCCTTGGTGTAGATAATGTCGTTTATTTATAATAAAAAATAAAAAAATAAAAAAAAACCTAAATGTTGGTGGGCCAGCTTTTTAACTTGGCTTATATTCTGGGTTAAATTTGTCCAAATTTTAAGTTTTACCCAAAACTTATTTTAGGCCCAACCATTAGAGAATGATTAGGTTAGTTTAAAACCTAAATTTTAGATTTTAACCCAAAAATTGGAGATGACCTAAAGACCATCTTATTTGAGGGCTGTGGTGCTTTTCATTTCATTATCTTTTATCTTTTTTCAATACTTTTAAAATAAAATTGATTATTAACTATATGGTCTTGTTTGTCCTTCAGCTTTACGGATCCATGTGTACACTTCGGTAATGATTCCTTCTATTGTAATTATTCTGAGCGCGCCAAGGATATGCACAGACCGCGCATCAATGATGATATCAGAATGGGTGCAAATCTATCATGCGCTGTAGAACTTCCGAAAAATATGACATCGTTGCCTTTCGATTATGGTATATATCTCTCTGCTCTCCAATCTAACATGAAAACATCAGGAGATCTTCCAAGAAAAATCTTGCAATGTTTTTGGTGGGGTTTGCGAAATCTAAGGTTTGCATTTATATGATTTTTCATGTATGGTCACCTAGAAATATTTATGATGTAAACTCGTCTTTTATCTATTAACCCTCTCATCAATGTGGTCCTTGCAGTTAAATTCCATTAAAATTTATGTCAGCTTTCTAAAAGAATGTAATCAATAATTAATATATTGCTCTCCGTTTCATTCTTTTTGCAGTTCTTTTGGTTCAAACCTTCAGACCAGTTTCTACGCGCCCGAAATTTTCTTTTCAGTTGTGATCTCTATAAGTGGCTTGGCACTATTTTTAGTGTATCTCAATTCGAGGGTGCAGGTTTGTCCCGTGATCAGTACTCTTTTCAGCAAAAATGTTGTCATTAATTAAGCTTAAAGCTCCTCCATGCAAATTTTTTGTATATTCATGCACGTACGTATAATGTTTCTGGATTTAATGAACTCATCATGAAATCGCTTTATAGATTTATTAAACATATGCAGGGGTTCCAAAAAATAGCCGAGCAACGCATATTGAGACAGAAGATGAAAACGACATATCAAGTCTTAATAGAACAAATACATATTATGCGCCGTTTCCGCATGAATTCACTAAAGAAAGTACGTATTGAGAAATTTTTTATTGTAACAATCACTAATTAAAGATAATATTCGTCTTGCATAATTAATTGTTATCTAATGAAACGTTGGTACGTAGGTTCCATTTCTTCGAAGTATTGATGAACAAGTGTTGAAAGCAATATCTGAGCATCTAAAGCCTGTGATTTATGCTGAGGATGCGTATATTATTCGAGAGGGTGAACCGTTGCGGAAGATGCTGTTCATCCGGCGAGGCACTGCTTTGACCTACACAACTAGTAATGGTGCAACAAGTGTTTGCAAATGCCTTGAGAAAAATGATTTCTATGGAGAAGAACTTGTAATTTGGGCATTCAAATTTGCCTCATTTTCTGAGTTGCCTATCAGCACTGCAACCCTTGTGTCCCAATCAAAAGTTGAAGCATTTTCAATTGCGGCAAACCACTTGAAGTCTATAGTCGCTGAGTTATGGTGGCACTTTAGAAAGGAACTTCCTCACTCTCAGGTGGAGTATTTTGCAGTTTCTTCCATACAAGCAGCCTGGCGCCGCCATGCAAAAAAAGCTAAGAGACAACTGGCTGGGAAAAATAATTAGTAGATTAATAATTACTTTTCTTGTAGAATAAGGCATGTGCATATATTGTAAATTAGTAGATTTGAGTTGGTGTGTGTGCTTTGAGTTGGTATTGCTTTTGTTTTGTGTGTGTTTTGAGTTGGTATTGCTTGTTGATTTGAGTGTTAATAATTACTTTTCTTGTAGAATAAGGCATGTGCATATATTGTAAATTAAAAAAAATCAATAAAGTAAGAAAGTACTTTTAGTGTACTTCTTAGCATCAAGAGCTTGATTCCGATCCGAATTTTAAATAGTAAATCGTGTACAATTGCTGTATTTTTTGCAATCGTACTTTGGGTAAATTGCAGCATATTTGCAGTGTAGTTGGTAGGGAGGCAGATTGTGGTGCCTTTTCCATTTCCTTTTATTTTGTGCAATCACAGTTAAACCACGTTAACATTTTGTATTGATTTTTTTATAAAGATAATAAAATAAAAAATAATATAAATATAAAATGTTAACGTATCTTGATCGTGACAACACAAATAGAAAAAGAAGGAAAGATCATCCAAACAAGAAGGTTAGACAATATGCCCCCAGTATGTAGTGGCTGCTGTCAGGAATTGCTGTCTGCATGTCTTCTTTAGTTTGTCTGCTGATGTCGGTGCACAGTTTTCTTTTAGGTTGCTGTCCTAAGCAGGACTCAATGTACTGACTGTTTTACGTGGCCCATCTAGATAAAGACACCTGTCCATCTTTGAACTCTTTTAACAGGGCAATATTTGAGTACTGACACGGTACCCATTTTACATACCAATCTATATGGTCCAATAAAAATATAACATATGTCATCTCCCCACTCTTTTTCTATCCTTGTAACCAAACACAACCTCACCCTTTCAAGTATTACCAAACTTAAATCTAGTTCGCCACTTCGTCTTCTTTCCGCTCGAACAAATTGTTGACGATCTCATAACCGGCCATCGCGGTCTCTTAGGCTCTGCCATTATCCTGCAAGCTCCATATTCTAGGATTCAACAACCTCGCACCCGCGACGGTCTCGACCTCACTCGCAAAGCCGGCGTCGAGTCCTTGTTCACCACCAAGCGAGAAGCCCTAACTCGTCATCCTCACCACCACAAAAGACGGTAGCATTCACTGCTGGGTGGAGTCGACGATTCGAGGAGTGCTTGTGTGTGGGATCGACAGAGAAAGCTTAGTGCAACTAATAAACTCGTTTTTTTTTTTCTGTCTGGAATTCCCACTTCTTGAATTTTATCATTTTGGTTTACATCTGCCATGGGAAGAAGATTATTATTTTGGTTTAGGTGGTCTGTCATGGTAGATCGGCCATGGAAAGAAAGGAACAAGAAAAAAAGATGAATGCTTGGTTATTTGAGGCTGTTTGGTTACCAAGATAGCAGGGGTGTGGGAGTGGAAATTTTTTTTATTGTGATGGAAACACGAGTGGTACACAACGTGTTTTGATGTAAGTGGTGAGAAATTTTATTTTTTAAGTTATTAATGTTTTAACATATATATCCCAGCATATATTGACACATGATGTACCAGCTTATGTGCTGGGTCTTTCGTGGGAGAGAATTTGAAACAACTCTCGTGGGAGAGAATTTAAAATGACAGATGTTGTATTCCTGTTGGACCACATAGCTTGGTGAGTAAAATGAGTACTACCCAGACAGTACCCAAAGATCCTTCTCTCTCGCCACCAAACCCACCCTTATTCTTCTAACAAGACGTCCTTCTCTCTCGCCAAAATTGTCCAGCCAGCGTCCACTCCCACCCGTCACCTGCACCGTCCACCATCTTCTCCACGGTCCACCAACCAAACATCCTTCGTTGAAATTCTTCTTAAACCCGGAATCAGACCATTCATACCAAATCGATGACAAATCCATCCTCTATCGACCACATCCGTCACCTTCTCCGGCGAGTCCACGGCCAACCCTCTCTTTGACAACGACCTCACCCTAGTCCTCTTTAACGGCTACGAGTGGGTTCTAGTATGGTTGATTAAGCGATTTATCGGTCAAATTCTGGTTTGATATGGGTGTTACAGAGGAAGGAGAAGGGAGGCGAGAAATGGGGGTGGGTTAGTTCATAGTTGGGTCGACGAGGAAGGCATAAGATATAAGGAGGTGAATGATGGGGTTGGGTCGGTGGGGTCAGCAATTGGATGATTTGGATCTGCAATGGCAGTTTGGAAAGGGAAGAAGGAGGCGTGTGCTTGTAGATTGATAGGAAGTGTGGATGTTAGGTTAGCGAGATAGGACAGTGTTTGGTTAAAATCTCATATTATAGGTATCAAAATTTTGGGTTAAACTCTGTTTACTACCTTATGTTTTATGGTTTTCAACATTTAGTACATCAAGTTTTTTTCGTCCCAAAGTTATATCTAAAGTGTAAATTTTAGGATAGTTTCATATATTCATTAGTCAAACTGTTAATTCTCCGGTTAAGTGATGACGTACGGATAATGACTGAACGTCACGTGTCGGGTCCACGTGAAATTTTTTTTTCACTTTTTTTCTTTTTTTTTTTCTTCTTCTTTCTTTCTTCTCGATTGACGTGGAATTTTTATTTATTCTTCTTCTTTTTTATCTTTTTCTTCTTTCTTCGAATCTATGATTTGGGGATAAATCTAGGGTTTCAGTTTTCCTCCCCATTTTCGTTCTTCCACAACTAAAATCATCACAAAACAACCACCAAAGATCAAATCTTTACACTAAACCCCATGTGATTAGCACAACCCAGTAATCAAAATCATCTAAAAAACACAAAAACCAACAAAAGGGCAGCTAAATTTCACAATTTTGGAACTGGGTTTCTTCAAGATTCAGCAGGAAGTACAAAAAAAAAAAAACTGATCTGGGTATTGAGAAAGTGAGTGAAAGAAAGAGATTTTCCCGAGAAAGTGATAGATTTGTTCTAAAGAAAAAAAAGTGAGACTGGAAAAATGAAAATGGACGAGATATGAATTTGATGGACGAGATCTGGGAGCGAGCCGTTGAGACAGCGCTAGAGGGCCAGACTGACCTGGCCGCGGCTCGAGCCCTAACCCTTGACGGCGCCCAGAACCACGCACAGCCCCGACGCCACCGCCATGATCCGACGGAAAACCGAGTCGCACTTGGCCTGCCGATTCGACATCTGCACCGACGCCGCACCGCACGACTGCAGGTAGAAGAGGGCCGCGGCCAGCCCCAACACCAGATCCGAGGGCAGTGGACGAACCGATGGGGGAAGAGGATGGGTTCAGTGGGTGGAGTCGAAGAGGGAGGGGAAGGATAGATGTGCAGAGGAGAAAAAAATTCCACGTCAACCGAGAAGAAAGAAAGAAGAAGAAAGAAAAAAAGGGAAAAAAATTCCACGTGGACCGCTTAATGAGACGTGGCGTCTAATCATTGTCCACATAAGCGCCACATCATCACTTAACGGGAGAATTAACAGTTTAACTAACGGATATATGAGATTGTCTTAATTTACACTTTAAATATGACTAGGACAAAAACAACTTGATATGCTAAATGTTGAAAACCAAGAATGAGAATAGTAAACAGAATTTAACCCTAAAATTTTAGTGAGCCACCCAAAATGGTCAGCAACTTAGGTGCTCCCCAGTGAGTACTTAAACACTATCGGTGTTCTGCAGCCTTGGAAAGGAAATTTTTTGTCTTGCTGTCGGTGAAAATTTGCCCAATTTTGTAGTCCACCGTTTTCTGTCTGGGCTGTTGCGGCGTGACACTTGGCTGTACAGACAGCCCTTTATTATTGTCTTGTCTGCTGCCTGAATTGCCGCCGCCGCCGCCGCCGCCGCCGCCTTGGATTGCGTGTGCTTCTCTTTTTGTTTCTTTGCCGTGTGGTTTTGCTGCTGTGCAGTTGAGTGAACGTTTTGGTAATTGTGGTGCTGCTGTGTCAACAGCATCAAAACATTTTGAATTAAAAAGCCTATCAGGCAATATTGTCTCCTAATACAAAATCCATGCATGAGTCAAAACATGTTGAAGCGGGATCAGTGTGTCTTACATCCTTTGCCCCCTTGTATAATTGTTTATTGATTTCGTCATTGTCCCATCAATTATTGTTTGTACCACAAGTTACTGAACAATTGGATTGTGTTGTATTAATATATCTTTCATTTTGCTTGCTTCAGGATATTCATACAAAGGAGATCAATATATATGGCGCTAAGAGAGAGAGAGAGGTTGTATTATATGAATGACGTGGTTCCTGAAAGAGCTAATTTAGTTTGTGCGTAGTGTAATAGTAATCTACCTAATGTATTGTTGTTGCATTGTCGTTTGGGGCATATGCATCATTTAGTTATTTGAAATATATGTTACCTGATTTGTTCAATGATATTGAAGACTCATAATTGAAGTGTGAAGTATGTATTTTAGCAAAGTCACCGTGCTTCATTTCCTTCAAGTATGAATAGAGGGTCTTCTCTTTTTGTGCTAGTACACTCTGATGTGAATTAAGTGGTTTTTTACTTTTGTGATTGATTGCACCTGTATGTCAACATGGTTGTATTTGTTTAAAAATAAAAGTGAGGTTTGTGATGTGTTTCGTCTGTTTCATCAGATAGTAAAAACTCAATATTCCTCTTTAAAGTTTTGTGTTCTGACAATGGTGAAGAGTACATAAATTCTGAGTTATTCAGGTTTCTACAAGATCGTGGGATTGTTCATGAAACTACCTGTCCATGCACATACCCCACAATAAAATGGAGTGATGGAAAGAAAGAATCGTCATATTCTGGAGATAGCATGTGTTTTGCTGATTGATGCATCTACTCCCAAATATTTCTGGCCAGCAGTTGTATATGCAATTTATGTTATGAACCATATGGCTTCTGGGTCTTGAATTATTGAACAACACTTCAGAAGCTTACTCAACATGTTCTAATGATTTCTACAAATATGTTATCACCTCGGACCTTTCGTTTGTGAAGTCTATGTTCAGGAGCTTACTCAACGGCGACGTTTCCACTACCTCCTCAACTGGACACGAACCTGAAGTTCCTCCGCCAACAACTCCATCTACGAAATCTCCATCCGCAACCACCTCGTGAAGCAGGCCACCTGAACAAATTTGATCGTCCAGGAAAGGGGAATTCAGACTTCTGAGAGGTGTCTAGATGATGGTACGCTCCAGCAAGTCTTCTTCTTTAATATAGACTAATAGAAGGTAAGATTTTCGTATCACAATTATTTTTATATATGCAGATGTTTTATGACTATGAATTTCAATAGTTTCCCCATTATCATAATATGAGTCTATGTCATTCCTTTCAGTCAAAGATCTTAATTTTTCAATTTTTGGATGTGGGATTCATGTATTTTTCGACGCTTTCCTTTCGTTTTCTAAATCAGTCTTTACCGGTGCAGCGAATGGCCTAGTGGTTGCAGCACCGAGGGCAGCTTTCGAATGGTCGAGTGGGATTTGTACCATTTCTGTATTTCCTTTTTCTGGAATCAACCAATCCAGCAACTTGTTCTTGCTGGGACTTTTCGCTGACGCCACACCACCGCCAATCTGCAGGAGAAAAAGACCCGAGATCAGACCTCAAAAAGCTCTGATTTCAATACATACGCCTTTTTGCCACCATCTTTCACCGGCGAGGCCTTCTCGTTGAGCCCAAAGGATAAAGCCATGACGAGGATCTGCAAGGGATGAATTTGGGGTTGTAATGGGTTTCTTGATATTTTCCTCTTCTGGGTTTGAAATTTATCGGTAGGGGATTTAATTTTTAATTTTAATGTTTATGTGGGGCCACTGCAACAGCTTAATGCAGGGTCACGTGGAAGCCACGTTACATCTTAACGGAGTTATTAACAGTCAACTTAACGGAAGTATGAATTTGGAAGAAAAATGTATCTTTAGGTATGAGATTGTAATGAAAAAAACTTGCTGTATGAAAGTTTGAAAATCACGATACTTTATAATAGTAAATTGAGAATTACCCTTAATAGTATTACTGTATTAAGCGGCTCACAATCGACTGTTGGTGCAACAAATCGTCTAATCTTCAGGAAGATAGGCTTCGAAACCTCGAGAAGCAGGGTCCGATGAAGAAAATTCCTAGCAGCGTAAAGAAAATGATAAGCGCCTTTGAAAGCGGTTCATCTGAGGTATGTCTGGCATGTTGCTATACAAGAGAGATGATTATATGCTTTTTCAAGTTGACAGAACTATTTTCTCAACAAAAAAAAAAAAGTTGATAGAACTAGTTTTTCCATAATAATGATGCATAATGTTTGCTTCGACCGCAGGATAACGATGCATATACGTGTTCTCAGTCCAGCATAAGAGCTCTTGTGGAAAGGTAGAACTTATGCCCTGGTTTGGTATTGAGGTGATTCTAAAAAAAGTGGGTATAAAAAAAAGTTAAGAAAGTTTTTGGTGTTTGGTAAACACTCCAAACCGGCCTTATTTCAAAATTTTAGATAGAAAAAAGCTAAAAATGGGAAGCTGCAAAAAGCAACTTCAGAAAGCAGCTCATTGTGAAAAACACGGAGCTACAGTAAATTTATTAATGAAATTTTCAATTTGCCAACATTGCCCTCCTCTCTCTCGCACGCCATCTCGAAGAACATTTTCAAACTCTCTCTCGCACGCGCTCTTCCTCTGTTGCCTGCCACTGCACCTCTTCCTCCTACTCTTTTTCCTCTCTCTCCGCCAGTCTCAACGCCACAGACACCGCTGTCGCCTTCCCTCCTTCTCTCGGCATCGCCTTCCCTCTTTCTCTCGGTGTCACCTTCCCACCTTCCTCTGGTAAGCTTCTCTTGTATAAAATTTCATTATTTATTTTGTTTGGATTTTTAAATTTGGGGATTGGGAGAGTGAGTGAAAGAGGGGTGGGAAGAGCGAAGGGATGAGTGTATGGGTGTCGGGAACAAAAATTGGTGATGAAGGAAACAATTGGGGAAAAAATTAGGGTTTGTGGAGGAAACAAGAAAAATTGAGAGAGAAGTAAGAAAATTTGATTACTTCTCTATTCATTCTCCTTGACTTAATCTTGATGCATGTTAAGCGTGAGAAGTGATAATGCATGTATGTTCCCTGAATCTTGATTTGGATTAAAGAGTTATTTGTGTTTTTGTTGTGCTTGGTTGGGGAAAAAGTGGTGCAAAATTTGGAATTGTTACGATTGGTATTGGATTTGAGTGTATCGCTTCTTTTCTGATACAAGGTTGAAACCCTCATCCATCCACTTGAGAAAATTCCCAAGTTGAAGATTCCCCTGCTGATTTGTGCAAATTTGAACTTTGTGCCTCAGAGGTTAGCCTTCTGCTGTTAGTGATGAAGTAATGATGAGTTGAGTTTTGCATGTTAATAAAAGTGAGAGGGGGAGAATATAAGTGATGCAGTTCAGGTACCTTGTGTTTTGTTGCAGAGTTTTGTAGAAGGATAAAAAGGTGAATGAAAAATGAAATTGTATGTTTTTAGTAAAGATGTATATCGGGTTCGGGTTATGTGTTGATATCTGCAATTTAGGAAATGTTAGAATCATCCAATAAGCTTGAATTTGTTGGTCTTCTCTGATGAATATTTTGATATGAGTTTTATGGTAGACATCTTACAAGCCCTTTGGTAATTGCAGTGTTTTTGTTCACTTCTGGTGTAGCTAGTAGGTACGGAACAAGTGCCTCTAAATGTATTCCCAGGGTCGGCCCAAGCCCAGTGTGGGCAGGACGACTGTCCGGGGCCCAAAATAATTAGGGGCACCAAAATTATTAGGATGATATATTTGTATATGTTTTCATAAGAGTATAAATTTATAAAATTTGGTTCAATGACAAAGAAGTTTAACTAGAATTGGTGGTTTTGTCATTTGAAATTAATGAGGAGGTCTTGGGCTCAAAACACAATTTGTGCTTATTTGTTTTTCAATTTTTACAAATTTCGTTTCATAAGAGTATAAATATATAAAATTTGGCTAACTGATCAAGAAGTTTAATTAGAATCAATGGTTTTTGTTGTTTAAAATTAACGAGGTCCTAAGTAAAATGCTAAGTGCATGTTTATTCTTTTTAATTTTTACGAATTGTTGTTTGGTTGTTAGTTTATTTTTAATTAATAGCTATTAGCTATGTGGGTTGTTATTTTTAAACATTTGTTCCTAATCTTCCACAAAGAGTAGTGCGTTGACCAAATTTGCAACTCATATAACGTGTCATCAAAAAGTTTAATTTAGTACCAATTTATTACTTATACATATCAATTAAAGACTAAAAAATATCATTATTTTTTTAGTCCCATATTGACAAGGTTAGTAAATAAGAAAAAACACATCATGATTTATACAAAAACACTTTAAAAGTTCAGATGGAAAACAAAACTCATATCTATCTACTTGTAAACCCAGAGTTTTTTTGTTCCTTCTCACGATACAAAATAAATTAGTTTTTCCTAGTTTCTAAATTATTAAGTTTAAAGTTTTTTCCTAAGTATAATTTTATCGATGTCTTACGTGTGAAAACAAATAATTTTCTTATATAAAGTGAGGGCACATTTTTTGACGTCGCCCCGGGCCTCAAAAATCTCTAGACCGGCCCTGCGTATTCCCCAAATTATATATGCCGTTTACCAAGAGTGAAAGAATTGATAGATTCCCTGATTTTCCATTTACCATTTTGTACTCCTTTATTGATCCGTGTTTCTCTTGAACTAATATATCCAACTAGAAATATTAATATTACTGTATTGATTTTTGGTATTATTCCTAGCAAACCGACCCTCCTCTATCCAATATATTTTTCTTCTCAACTTTGGCGAATATTGATTTCTCTTTGGGATGAGAAATGAAGGTTAGACTGATATTCGCATCCAACATATAGTGATCCTTATACGTTCATAAGCAAGGGCAGAGTTGCGATTCTTCCCAGCAAAGAAATTGATCAATCGGGCATATTGCAGACGCTCAAGAGAGCGATAGTAGTGATGATGATGATGAAAAATACCAAAATTATCAAGTTGAAGGATCACATGAGATAGAAGCATTAAGAAATTAATAGAATAGCGGCAAGTTTGATGAATGCATCTAATTAGACTACTTTCAAGTATATTAACAATATTGTACTAATGAATCCTAGCTATTCAGTCTAAAATATTTCAATTGAAGTAGTTTGTCATACTAATTAATATTTAAGATAAAGTTTATAAATATTTTCTTTCAAAAAGAAAATATATTTAGTAATTCATCTTTATTTGTTAAGAAAATTAAATTAATGGCACATCTAGTATTATACCTTTTTTGGTCATTTCACACAGTCACAATTGTTTTACATAAAAGTTTACCAAACACTATCATACTGCTTTGTTTTTCATAAGTATTTTTACAAAAAAGTTTACCAAACATTCTGCTGCTTTATTTCACGGCTACTTATTCTCATAGCACAACAAAAACAGTTTTTTTTTTTTCAAATCACAGCAATACCAAACCAACCCTTAGAAGAACACAAGAATGTGATAAGTACAGAAATTGCACAGTCAATATCAAAAGCGATAGTGAATCCTTTTCAGTTAGAGGACTTGAATATTGGTCCAACATCTTGTGAAAAAAAAAAAAGGATGAGCAAATTCATTTGGGTAAATTATAAAAATTTACCTCAATTATTTGGCCAATCACAGTTTCATATCTTATATTTTAAACATTAAAATATCATACCTAAACTTATAAATTTGTTGCAATGTTAGACCTCCGTTAACTTTTCTGTTAAATTTTAACGTGGCTTGAGGCGAGTCCTACTTCCTATTAAAAAATTAATTAAATGTTGAAAAATTAATTAAATATTAAAAACTAAAAAAATAAAATCATTTAATAATTTTTTTAAATGGGGGACCTACTCCTACAAACCAATCCCCCATTCTTCCCCATCTACCCGTGTCCCCCCTCCCCTACCCCCCCTCCCCAACCCACAACCTTCCTTCGCCACCAAAACCAAAACCCCATTGTGACTCTCCCTCACCCTCATCCTCCCCACTCAATCGCCTTTTCCACTCAGCCACCTCTGCCAAATTCCAATCAAGTCTTCCCACTTCTGCAACTCCCCAAAAACCCTTAAATGCCCCTTAAATCCTAGACTAATTACTTCCTCCTCCAACTTTTTACTTCTTCTCTTATCAATTTTGTTTTGGTGAAGGAACGAGATGATGGGCTTTGAGAACTAGGGCTCTAACAAAGCCCACCCCCTCTCATCGTCGCTATCCTTTTCGCAGATCGTCTCCTTCGCCGCCTCCGCCACCACCATCGCAATAACGCCAGCCAACACCGATCCCATTTTCGCACCCTCATCGTATCGCGATCTTCGAAACCCTAGCTCGGCCCCCAACAACTCCACGTACATCAACCTACCTTCTTACATCAATGTGACCTTCAACCCCTTTGATGCCAAAATCGCTGCCGAAATCAACGGCATCGAGAGCCCTGGCAAGAGCTCTGACAACTCGAGCTTGTACTCTCTCTCGCGATCTCCGTCTTCCTCCTCCGAGTACCTCAAAATCACGGTCTTTGAAAATTCTGGGATTTTGACATGGGCAATCTCGCCCTTGAGGACAGTGAGGGTGTAGCGGTAGTGATTAGAGGGGAATGTGGTGGAGGAGGAGGAGGAAGTGGGGGAGGGGGAGGGGGAGGGGAAGGAGCACCATAGGAGGGAGGTAGAGATGGAGGTAGAGAGGGCAGCGGTGGGGTTCTAGTTTTGGTGGTGAAGGAAGGTTGGGGGGGACATGGTGGATGGGGAAGAATGGGTGATGGGTTTGTAGAGGTGGGTCTCTCATTTAAAAAAAATTATTAAATATTAAATATTTTTAGTTTTTAAATATTTAATTATTTTTTAATAGGGAGTAGGCCATGTCTCAAGCCACGTCAACATTTAACAGCGGAATTGGCAAACAAACTAACGGAATGTATGATATTGCAACAAATTCGAATATAAGGTATGACATTGAAATGTTTTAAAGATGAAGTATAAAACTGTGATTTGCCCAATAATTGAAGTAGTTTTGTGTAATTTACCCAATTCGTTTACTTAGATCTTCGGATGCAATTACATATTCACATCCCACTGGAATACAGAATAAATTCAAACAATTAGATGTACACCAAGTAGTTGACATAAAGAAAGGTAATTTTCCCAAAGATTTCGTTAGACCATCAACATTTGAAACGGTTCAAGTATCAGACCAGATTCTTGGTAAGGATAGGCACGAACCTTCTGATATGCCCCGTGGAAAGTGACATTGTGGTGGCATTCAAGGTATAGAGGAGAGTCGAGCAGAAGTTTCTTCGGCAAATTCTCAAATGACCGACGTTCAAGGAGCTTCAGCTAGTGCAAACGTATGTACATCAGAAGCAAAGTTGGAAGATAGGCTCATTCGAGGAGATTCAGGTCCCAATGTATGCGCATCAGTAGCAAAATGTGAAGATAGGTACGTTCCCTTCGAGAGCTCTGGTGCCTGCATATTTCCAGTGGTACAAATATGATGGATTCGCGAGGCGGTTGCAAAGAGAATCCAAGTATCCATCAATGAAAGATGAATTTTTCACTACCACAAAATGTTGAAGACGTATTGAAGTTTTCAGCTGAACTTCTGGTAACTTATTAGTTATTACAGTGCTGAAAAATCTTGATTAGATATCTTGCATTTACCTATATTTCAACTAAAGCAATCCGATTTTCATACGGTGAAGGGAAAATGTATAATTTGTTGGAGTTTTGAGCTCCTTTAAGTCCCACATCGGGAAACTCAAGGCAACTTGAGGTCCTTATATTACTTTAGTCTCCTTTATTAATGGTTAGGTGTTGGACCATTTGGAATGAGGAATGAGGATTGAGGTTTGAGCCACTATTTGTGTGTGGATTAGGTTTGATGATTATATATCATAATATTAATATTAATTAATACTAATTAATCAAGACAAGGGAACTTGAGGTCCTTATATTACTTTAGTCTCCTTTAATTTTGAATTAAGTTTTTAATCAAAAACGTTTTGACTATTAGACGCAACTCTTTGGAAAGAATTGTATAGCTTCAGATACATCCAAAAGGTATTTGAAGAGGTATGAAAGAGCCTATATAACTAGAGTCTTCAGTTCCATCAAAAATCATATTTTCTTCTTCCTTCTCTTCCGTACAAACAGTCAATAGAGTAAATACACAAAGCAATTCGCTAGAATTCTATAATCTAATGCGGGTTATAGAATTAGATAGTTGTATCCTGGTTGAGCAGACGTTGCAGAATCACAAGCACAAGAGAGACAAAAATACTGTTCGAATGACATAACTTTTACACTAGCCTCTATTTGTTGTAATCAAGTTAGTACCATTTTAATTCTTGTATTTGTTTCTGTAATTTCATTCCGTATAGCAAATATTTTTTAGTTGATAAAGTATTAGAAATTTCTATTATTTTTGTTATTTTTATTTATTTCTGAATTGTTCTCCAACATAATTAACATGAGAGATTGAAAATGAATCGCTTTAAAAGTTATTGAAAATTAATCGTTTTAAAAGTTCGAATAATTTAGTTTCTTTGAACTTAAGCATGTGGTGGATTTGGTTTTCTAGCATTGTAATCCTTGTGCTTGTGTGATCACTTGTATCATAATGTGGATAGAAATGAGGAGAATCAAAGAAGAAGATCAAAGGATGAGAATTCATCAGAGGAGGCTGGAACCTGGGCAGGTTATATGTTTTGTCCTAATCAAATCCATGAAATTATAATTATATGTTGGCATTTTGTATGGGACGTTTGTTTGCCCTCATCAAATTTCATTGAACTAGACTGGACTAACTATTAGTCTAGTCCAACGTTGTTATCACCTAGGACTAATGTTAATGACATTAGCCCAGACTAGCCTACAGGCTGGTTTGGTATTGCTGTGTTTTGAAAAAAAAGCTGATTCTGCTGTGCTGTGAGAATAAGCGGCTGTGAAATAAAGCAGCAGACCGTTTGGTAAACTTTTTTGTAAAAATACTTTTGAAAAAAAAAAACAGTATTATAGTGTTTGGTAAACTTTTATGTAAAACAGATGTGAAAAAAAACCGATTTTTCAAAGCTGGGTTTTGCAGCTTCTTGTTTTTGGCTTTTTTTCACCCAAAACTGTGAAAAAAAGCTGAAACTGAATGTTTACCAAACACAAAAACAACTCCCAGCTTTTTTTTATACTAACTTTTTTCAGAAGACCTCATTACCAAACCAGGTCTACATTAGAGGCTTCCTTAGAGGTTCTTAGCAAGAGTCCCAAAAATCATGGGACTAGCTAAGCCCTCCGTCTGCTCTCTGTTGCACTCTCCCTCTCTCCTCACCCCCAACCCAGAACCTGATTTCACCGATTTCCTCCAAAATCCCTTTTCTTATTTTCCACCGAATCCCTATCAAACCCACCCAAATTCACATCAATCCGTAAGCTTCAATTCCCTCTAGGTTTTCAGATCTCTTTATCCGCAGAGGTAGAAACTGGGTGGTCGTCAATATGTTAGGTGGGTTGTATGGAGACCTTCATCCGCCCTCTTTGATGGAGTAAGAGAAACCCAGCAACCGGTGTGGTCGAGCAGCACAAAAATGGCGCCGCATTCCATCGCAGAACCTCCGGAGCCGTCGTTGATTTGTGTTCGCCACAGACGATTTAGTTGCAGACTATCAATTCAACTCACGATCAAATCTAAAAGTAAGGGGTTATTTTTTTATTTCAAATTGTTCAGGAGGATAATTTATCAAAAAAATAGTTTAAAAGGTCGATTTCAATTGGAACAATAATTAAGGGATCAAATGGCAGTTTACCTATTTTTTCTCTTTTATTTCAATATTTCCAAGATGAATAAAAAAACTTGGAATCAATAATATTATCTTCTTTTATATATAAAGCGCACAGGCCCTGTTTGGGAATGGGATTCACAAAAAAATAGAATAAAAATACCCCTCAAACAAAAAAGTTCAAAAATAGCCCAAAATAATGCATAAAATAATGTAGGGGTAATTTCATTATAAAAACAGTTTTTTTTTTTAATTAATATCTCACTATTATGTGGAATATTCACGGGTTTCTTCTAGCATAGTATAATATTATTCATTTAGTTCAAACCTTCTCACAATGCAACAAGATTGTTTCATATTTTATGTAATAAAATTGATCACTTAATTCAAAAATGAGATGCTTGACAAACATGTGGTTTTGACTTTGGACATACATAAAAGATCTTTAGCGGTGTGTAGTGCCCGAAATAAAATGAGTAAGTCGCGTGTAGCGCTAAGTGATTCAAAAAATGCCCTTTACAGTTTATATATAAAGCACGCAGGCTCAATTTGGGGTCATGGGCTTCACAAAAAGAAAGTGAACAAAAATGCCCCTCAAACAAAAAAAGTGGGATCGAGCTCTATTCGAAGACATTAATTGTGACCTCGAAAGGTCTACGGATTTTAAAAGATTAAATACGAAAAATCATACCTTGTAACTATACGATTCAATTCTAAAATTACTGGAATTAAAATAAAATTAAAAAATAATGTAAATAAGAAATTCTTAAAAAAGAAAAAAGAAATTCTTAAAAAAGGGATATGTAATTAAAGAATGAAATTCCGGAGACAGGATTTCACATCCTTCACCATGTTTCTGATCCAGATAGCTTGTTTAGTGGCTGAGTAACACCCATTGAATTCAACTTCCATTGTTGAAGATGCAATTGAACTTTGTTTAGCACTCTTCCAAGAAATAGCTCATCCAGCTAGCATGAAAATGTATTCATTGGTTGACTTTCTGTCATCCACACACCCAACCAAGTCTGAGTTAGTGTAAGCTACCAATTGTAAGTTGTCAACATGATTGTAGGTCAACATGACATCTCTTGTTCTCTTTAAGTATCTCATAACTTTCTTAGCTGCAGTCCAATGAGCTATGCCAGGATTTGATTGAAATCTTTCTAGTACATTCACGGCAAATGTTAAGTCAAGTCTGGTACAAACTTGAGCATACATTAAGTTCCCTACCAAGGATGCATAAGGCTTGTTCTTCATGCTCTCCTTCTCCAGTTCATTCTTTGGACTTTGTTCATTGCTCATTTTTTCTCCTTTTCCAATAGGTAACTCTCCACTAGAAGACTTCTCCATGTTGAACCTTTTAGTGACTCTATCAATATATTGTTGCTGAGAGAGACCAAGAGCTTTCTTGCTACGATCCCTTATGATTTCAATGCCAAGTACAAACTAAGCTTCACCCAAATCTTTCATGTCAAAGCTCTCAGTTAACAGTTTCTTTGTTGTATGCAATAATGAAACATTTGAGCTTGCAAACAGTATATCACCAACATATAAAACCAAGAAAATAAACTTAGAATCACTGACCTTGAGATACACACATTCAGCCATCTTATTTTCATGAAATCCAACAGTTGTCATGACTTGATCAAACTTCTTGTTACACTTCTTGAAGCTTTGTTTTAATCCATAGATAGACTTGTTTAATTTGCAAACCAATGATTCCTTCCCCCTTTGAACAAATCCCGGAAGTTGAGCCATATATATATATATATATATATATATATATATATCTTCCTCCAAATCACCATTAAGGAATGCAATATTGACATCCATCCGGTGAAGTTCAAGATCAAAGTGTGCAGTGAGAGCTAACATTGCCCTCATTGAATCTTTTGTTGAAACATGAGAGAATGTCTCATTATAATCGAGTCCCTCCCTTTGAGTAAATCATTTTGCCACCAATCTTGCTTTGTGTTTATCAATTTGTCCCTGTGAATCACTTTTGGTCTTGTAAATCCACTTGTAGCCTACAACTTTTGTCACTTATTTGTTGTTTGGTACAAGAGTCCAGACGTTGTTCTTCTTCATGGATTGTAATTCTTCCCCCATTGCCATATGCCACAGTTTGGATCTTGCACTGGAAATTGCTTGATTGAAGGATATTGAATCGTCCTCATCTCTAATGTGATGCTCAACTTCATTTAAGTACATAAAATCTGGCAACAAGGTTGCTTGTTGATTTCTTTGAGATTTCCTTATGTTTTTCATTTCTGGCTGAATGTCAACTGGTGTAATGGATGGTTCTAAAGTGTTTTCATTTGTAGTCATCTCAGTAGTATCTTTAGTGATGATAGAAAGTGTTATCTCCTCTTCTTGACGGCCTTTAATGTAGTCTGAATGTGCTGGGATGAGGGGAATCTCAGTTGCTGGTATAACGGTGACTTGCTGATCAAGAAACATTGGATTTGCAGTTTCTTCTTCAAATTTAGGCATTGAATCAACTGAAACACAGTTGGTTCTTTCTTCTATGAACTTGGCATTATTGGTTTCCATGATTCTTCTACCAGAATCAGGACAATAAAACCTGTAACCTTTTGACTTCTCTGAGTATCCCATGACCTGCAACTAATGGTTCTTGGATCCAGTTTCTTTTCACTTGGGTTGTAAAACCTAGCTTCAGCCTTGCAACCCCATAAATGAAAGTGATTAAAGCTTAGTCTCCTTCCTGTCCAACATTCAAAAGGCACCATCTTTACTGTTTTGCTTGGCACTCTACTCAATATGTAATTAGCAGTCTTCAATGCTTCTCCCCAAAGGAAAATTGGCAACTGAGAGTGTGCAAACATGGATCAAATCATGTCTTTGGGAGTCCTATTAATTCTCTCTGCCACTCCATTTTGATGTGGAGTACCAGGAGTTGTATATTGAGCAATAATGCCATTTGTTCAAGGTAAGTTGCAAAAGGTCCATTGTGTTGTTCAGTTTCAGTGTACCTACCAAAATACTCCTCACTCCTATTGGAGTTTTAATGAAAGAGAAATTAACTAATAAAGTCGGGAACATTTTTATAAACTTACCTCCATTTAAAAATGGATTTCATGGTTTGTTAATGGGGAGTCAATTTTTTTTGGTTGGGTTCTTTTCCTCTTCGGGGGAACTCTCCAAAAAACTCTCTCCTTCTCTCCCCCTCATCTCTCTCATCCTTCCCAGACACCACCCACTCGACCACCACCACGGCGTCCTCCGTTGAATCCCCACCTTTAATCTCTTTGTTCTCAGCGTACCTACGACTTGTCATACGATTTCCCTGTTTCTGGTAAGAATATCATGTTATTCACATCTCTACCTCACCCATACTTCATTATTTTCTTATTTGGAGTGAGGGTTAATGGGTTTATCAATTTTATCTATATTTTTTTAGAAAAAGGGATTTTGCCTTGGTTTTGAAATTTTCATATGAGCACACACACCTTTTTGTTTTGGACAAAATAATAATTGAAAAATCATAGACTTTGATATCATGAATCTGTTGAATTTGATATTTTACTTTTGTACATATGCTGGTCAGTTTTCATTATACTATAGGTTTTTGGATTCTCCCGAATGTGAATTGGAATAATTCGATTTTGCCTAATATTTGACTTATCTTATGTTAATTGACAAGGGAATGATAACTGAATCCTATGAAGCATGTGTTTGCATCTTTAATATAGAACTTGCATTAGCTCCTTTGTATGGTTTGAGGCCGTATGCCCATTTTATCACTGTGTACGTGAAAGCATAAGAATAGACTTGTGTGTGTGTGTGTGTGTATCTTGAATATAATTAAATTGGTTTGGGTGTGGTTTTGTCGACGACATTCATATATGCTGGCATTGTTACATGTATGCTAGTGAATCATTTTTTTCTTTTCTTTTTTCTGTATATGCGTCTAAAACTTGTGAATGCATATTAAGTATTGTCATAATGAATGAATTCTTTTCCACTGTACCAGCTTATGGATATATATTTCGTTTTTCAATTATTACACTTAGGATTGATATAAAAATGATATGTTGTGACTGTTCTGAACACTTGTCGAACTAGTGTGTTGATATATAGTTGAAGTGTTGATATATTGTGACTGTTCTGAATACTTGTCGAACTAGTTTGTAGATATATGGTTGAAGTAGAATTAATTGTGAAACCGAGGCTTTGCATATAGTATGTTAGATTAAACTACAATAGAAATTGGGATTGGTCCATACAGTGTACTTATTAGATTAATCACAAGAAAAATCACAAAGGGTCTTGTCGACCTCATTTGATAGTTTACCATGGATGGTCCTGCTTTGTATATACATATTTCAGGGGATGATCATATTTGGTATATCTGTGATAGGTGATCATTGCCTACGCTATTAGACTATACCTATGGTTCTGCTTGGTATATCTGCAATGGCAAACCATACGCCTTCTAGGAGTGATCATGATTGGTATATCCGTGACGAGTGATCACTACCTAAAGCTATAGGTTATGGTCCTGCTTGGTATATCTGTGATGGGGGACCACACATATTTTAGGGGATGATCATGCTTGGTATATCTACAATGGGTGATCATTGGCTACGCTATTAGACTACGCATATGGTTCTACTTGGTATATCTGCAATAGGGGACCATACGCATTCTAGGAGTGATCATGCTTGGTATATTCGCGATGAGTGATCACTACCTAGAGCTATAGGTTACGGTTCTGCTTGATATATCCGCGATAGGGGACCACATATATTTTACGGAGTGATCATGTTTGGTATATCCGCAATGGGTGATTAATGCCTACCTAGGGTTGTGAGGATGTTGTACTTGGTAAATTTCGATAGGCGATCCCATTTTGGTTGGATTCCGTTGAGTGATCTGGAATCCTTGCTCTTGTTCGTTTCTATTAAGTTAGTCAGGAATCCTAGATTCCAGTGAAAAGGAATTACTCACATTAGGCATTGGGTTTATAAATTTGAGTTACCATTGTTATTGCTTGGAAGCCAAGTAGAGAATTATGGAGAGTTTCTTTATTAAACTTCGTGAAAGGATATGTGATTTTGTTTATTGATCAAGGTACTTAAAATGTTAATGTTGTACATCTTTGTTTCATTAAATCGATTAATGGTTGTGATTGTGGACTGTGTTGGAAAATATTGTAATATAGGTGAATGACAATCGTGTTTCACATATGATTTTGTTATGTACACTAAAATCTAGCGAGACAAGCTCAATTGGTTCCCTTGTGTGATTCTAAAACTCTTACAGGACTGCTTTGAGAATTCTAAAGCGTAAAAGAATGATGGACTACGAAGGGCTTGATCCCTGCTTAGAGTACATAGACAGTCTAACACAAGGATTAGATGTAGCCATGAAATAAAAGAAAATTACTGCATGGTGGAACTTTGATTGTGTTTTGGGTCATGTCTTGGAGACGAGACATGAGAGATGTACAGGTACATGGTGACGTCACGTATCGATCCTAGCGTATCTTGGGATCGGGGTGTGATAGAACCAATGTAAAAGTCAGAAATAACTTGACCAAAAGGATGAATAGTGACAGCAACAGAATTCTTTAGTAAAATGATAAGCAAACAAAAGATTTTTCTTAAGAGAAGGAACATGTAAGACAACTTAGGAGAACCCACAGGAGTTTACAAGACCTAGCGTAATAAAATCCTTGCCGGATTCACCTATACTAACACATTTTATTCTCAATTCTGCTCTAGGGATTTCTAACTTTGATCTCTTCAATCATTGCTGGGATAAGCAACTTGTAATTTAGTTAGTTAAGATCATTCACGCTTACATCTCTCGAGCCCATGTTTGAGTCTCCACCTCTATAGTTTAATATAGATATTCTATCGTTTGTCCAAAAAAAAATTAAAAAAAATCATTGCTGGTACAGAATTGAAAGTGGTCGTGGTTATAAAATTGGCTTCCTAAAAGTGGGGCAAGTGTAATGGTAACCGCTCTGGGCTTGTGCGATTCTTGACACCGAAATGGGCACGTAGAGCTACGGAGAAGGTGGATAAAACTATTCTCTGTGAGAAGGAAATTCGGTGCTACCCTGTCTTGGGGTCTGATTTTTAACTTATTTAGTAATTTCCTTTTATTTATTGGATGCTAATTTTTAATCGGCCCGAGCGATCAACAGCATTAACAGAAAGAGATCAAACAGGACTGATGTGAAACTAAGCTTTTCTTTCCGAGCAAATCACATATTAGTCATAAACTTCGACAGAGGAAAACATACCATCACACCGGAAGTTGGTGATTCAATAAATGAGTTCGGAATTGCCTTGGCAGGCAGAGAGCATTCTTGCAGAAGATAAAACTTTGGGTCGTTGCTGTATTCGATCAGAGGATTTATTGTCAAGCCGGGTTGAGAGGGTTTTCGTTTCTCCGCTGTAGTGAATCGACTGCTGGTTGTTTTGTTGATGATCCGAACTCATTAATACACTAAATTCGCTGATTTTGAATGATCCCCTGTTCATTTCGTATGGATTTCACTTGCTGTTTTGTATGTGGCGAAGGCAGTAGTAATCAAAACCAGTATGAATTTGGAATACACCGGCAAAATGAAAATTCGGAGCTAGTTGACAATCTGAAGAGAAAAAACAGGCCGACGAGCAGAAAGTTATCTGGAGTAGTTTATAAGATAATAGCCTTGAGAGAGAATCTCGCCGCCAAGTACGTCTTCAAGTCTGGGACAGCTTCAATGGACTTTATCAAGGAAGCATCCACACTCTTCTGATCGTCTTTCTTTCCTAGTGGGATCACATTCTTCTCCTACAATTTGTTGTTAGGCAAAATATTAATTAATAGAGAGACAACAAAAAAATTCCAACAGAAGCTGGCAGAGTGAGTGTAATTCTCCAACAATTTACAAACTTCCCATTCACATGTAGAAGAAGAGATCAAGCTAGTAGAAAAGAAATGGATTGATACAATTAAAAGGGAAACATAAAAGGATCAGAAAATCTGTATAAGAAAAATATCACGTAAAACCGGAAGACGATGAGCACATTGCCACATTGAACTTCATAGTTCAGGTAGACGGTACCAACAGTGGAAGAGAATCACGAGGACAATAAATTATTTGCTCAAAAGTATATGTAAATGAACAACGAAAATTCTAACCTCTTTCTCAGCCTCAAAAAATTCTCCCTCTCCCTTCTTCTTCTTTTCAACTTCCTTAGCAAAATATTTGTCATCAAATATTTCGACATTCAACCCAGAAATGTCAACCTTGGTAGAAGTGGCAATCACGTAAGACTGATTTACACGTCTCAAAGGAACACCATTAATTTTAAAGGGGCCTGCAATGGCATCATACCAGCACTCAAGTTAGAACGGCACTCAACAAGTTTTTTCAAGAAGCAGGCAAGTGCCCTAAACTAGAAACTCATTACCCTTGCCCACCACGGAATTGATAAAAAAAAAAAAAAAAAAAAAAAAAAGAGTAAATACACAAATCGGTAAATGTAAACAAAATAAGAACAGAACAGATATTTTAATAAGAAGCAAAGAAAGAATCATTCAAAAAACCTATGAAAGTTGAAGGCATAAAAGCTAATTCATATATTCTAACGAACAATCACGATTAAATAGATTACTAGATGATTCTTCACAAGTTGACACACTCAGATCTATCTATGCAGTTACAGAAGCGAGTGTTACTCTTTCATGTCATCGTTTCATACAGTTTCGGAAGAAAACAAATTAGCAACACATCACTTCGAGTACTCACTCACTAACCCTATTTGAATATCCCCACTCAAAGAAAACCCCAGCCTGCAAAATATCCCATTCAACCGGAGGGGAGCAATCCCCCAAGCACAATTCATACGAGACGGTGATGTATTTGCAAATAACTTGAAACAAAAGAAACCTCCTTTTTTGCACCAAATTCTAATGGTGTCGCCACAAAACAACGTTATCGTCATTGGGCGGAATTCATGACCAAGGAACCTCCCAGTAACATAAAACTTTAACATTCATTCGAAATTCCGGACCAATAATTTCTGCTAAAAAAAATCAGAACTCACCGGTAACAAGAAGTAGCCCAGATGAAAGCTGCTTAAGAAAAACAACTCTCTTTCCCTTAAACCTTCCAGCCAATACAATCGCGGTCCCTGGTGTTGTTAAATTAAATTATAAAAAACCCATAATTTTAACAACAATTATAAAAAAAAAAAATTTTAAACCCAATGATTCGAATTTCAAAAATAATTAAAATCTGAGACAAAGTAGAGAAAAAGAGAACCTGAGATTGGTGGGCCTGGGCTCGCGTTTGTTGACGAGGGGTTTCTTGACGTCGTCGGCGGGGTAGAACTTGGGCGGCTTCTAAGGATGGGTCTCGGCTGCCGGCTTCGCATCGTGGCGAGGGAAGACGCCGCCATTTTTGTCCTTGAGAGCCCAAAGACCACACTTGTGGTACATTTTGGACCTCGAGAACTTACCCACCCCACGGACGAGATCTGGGTTCCGGGTCTTTCTGGGGTTCCTTGCTTTTGCTGCCATTGCTGAGCTCACACAGTCTCTCTGCGGCTTGCTATTTGCGATAGAGAGACGACAGAGGAAGTGGTGCGGCGGGGGGTTGAAATAAACCCTAACTTCCGGTTTAATTTTTTTTTTTTTTGTTTTTGGGTTTGAGCTTTATATCAATCTGGCCCCAACTTTACTTGTAGTACAGAAATGTTGTGTATTTATTGAAAAACATTTGAATTTTAAAAATAATTGATTGTAAAGGTAAAATGATTGAGGTCTCGTTTGTCATGATGTACATAGCACCGGATAAAACCAATAATACGGAACCAATTGTTGAGCACTTATGTATCGAGTAGGCATTTGACTAATTATTCTACTCTGGTCCCATTTATTTTATATGCTCTACACACGCTAATTTATACACTTCAAAAGATAGGTTTGGTGGTTAACAAAATGTATTTTAAAGTCACTTAGTACTGATCTAGTGATATTCCTTTTCACTTGTAACTGTAAAGTCTTATATTCAAATCTCGTTGATGACAAATTCAATACCAATTTATTCTCTCACACTACTGAAGTTTAAAGCCTCAAACCATGCATGATAACCTCTAAGAAAAGTAGATAAGATACAACATCCAGTAACATAATTTGGATTGATTTACTCCATTGAACAAAAAAATTGAAGTGAAAACTTGTATACCAAATAAAAAAACTCAAAATGAATTACAAGCCATTTAGAAATGCTTCTTTAAAAAACACTTACGCTCATAAGTACTTCTAATAAAGTGCTTCTATTTTTATTTTAAAATCACTTCCAAACACATATAATATATATATATAGAAAGAAATCCAAAGTAATATCAAAGAAAGAAAAACTTTATGGATATTGTTGTATGTATATCTTCTTCGTCAACTAGCCGGAAATGTCACCAGTTACCTAGGAAACGGTCCGGTCATGGAATCAACATTTGTGGAATCTGTATACATGGAGAGAACTTCAGGTGAACTATGATTATACAGCCCAAACGCAGCGCGAAGTTCTTCTGTTGATCTTGGTGTTCTTTCTCGATGCCTAGACAACTCCATTTCCAAGCAATATTTGAGCTCAGACAATACAACATCCATTGTGACTCTGTGTTGGGAGGTAAAGGTTGTGCACGCCATTGCTATCTCTAACGCTTTCCAGACCGAATGCTCATCGAACTCTCCTTGCATCCTTTGATCTACAATGCATTTTAGTTCCCCTTTTTCGAGCTCAGAACTTACCCACGTTGCTATGTGGATTACTTCTTCACTTTTTATCACTGCAGGTTGGCCGGTGATTAGCTCTAATAGGATTCATAAACTATACACATCACTCTTTTCATTCAGCCTTTGGCAATTGTAGTATCTGTAAACAAAAACTAGGATTCATAAATCACAACATCGTGGTTTGTATGCAGCTTATTGTCGGTTTAGTGCCCCTTCAATTTTATTTTTGATTAAGAGTTTGTTCCTTTTTTTTTACATCGTATTTTCACATGATTATTATGGTAATAGAATGAGAAAATCTGAACATACTCTGGATCAAGATATCCGGCTGTTTCCATGACTGTGCTGACCACTTGAGTCTCAATGTCACTAGCAAAAACCTTGGAAAGACCAAAATCCGCTATTTTAGCTTCCAAATTTTCGCTTAAGAGAATGTTGGCTGTCTTCACATCTCTGTGGACAATAGGCGGCTTGCATCCGTGATGCAAGTACTCGAGACCTGCGAACCAAATTTTGCATTCCGTTAGTAGAATAATAATTTGTGTAAACATGATCACATCTATTTTACTGAAATAACAGGAAGCACGAACCTTGTGCAGCATCGATTGCTATATGAAGTCTCATTTCCCATGTCATCTGTGAACTCCTTTCTGCATCTGCAACCAATAATGTGTGTTGTGTTCACTAGATTTAAGATGGACCAACATAAACTGGCGAAATTTCTCTATCTTGATAACAAGATTATACCTGAGAGAGAGTTTTTTAGGTTGCCATTAGTCATGTACTCGTATATAAGTGCCAAGTTGTTCGCATCATCGCAGTATCCAATAAACGAGGCCAAGTTTCTATGATGGATTCTCATCAGGAGCTCAGCCTGCAGTCAAGAACAAACTCATCACAACCTGCATCGAACGAGACTAGGCTTGGCATTTACCTTATATTCCAAGAAATTCTAAATGACAAACCTCTGTTTGGAACTCCCTAGGTCCTTGAGTTGATGATGCAGAAAGCATTTTTACCGCAACTTGGGTTCCGTCTTTCATGCAACCATGGTACACAGTCCCAAATCCTCCTTTCCCGATCGAGGTTTGTAAGTTTTTGGTGATATGTAAAACCTCCTCATGAGTAAACTGGCACTTCTTTGATGCTATAGCTGTTTTGTTAAAGGGTTCTGCTTCTGTACCTTTAAGTACACAAAAAATTATCTGTACGCATTGTATAAATTTTCATTCGATCTAGACAACCTGTTTCGATAGTTCTTTGTTCAAAGTACCTGATTCTCTTTTTCTTCTCAATTTCCATGCTAGCATCAGCACTGTAACGACTGCTAGTGCTGATACTAACGACGCAACTATTGGAGCAGCAATTTTCTTCTTTTTGCATGAACCCTAGCCACAAAGATTTTCGGTATCCACACTGAAATGAACACAAAAATTCTTCTTATTTCTGTTATTTGTCAAACCAAAGGCATGTTTCTAAACCAGATAAACAACAAGCGATTTTTACCTCAGTACAAGTAATCCAGCTTCTGATCTCTTGCGAAGAGCGTTTGGAACCGAACCAGACAATTGATTGCCTTTCAAATTCCTGCAGATCAATTCTTAATAATATGGAATTCTGGTATCAAATGAGTCTATGATCATGTAGAGATTGCACTTACAAGAGAGTGAGCGACTTTAGTTCTTCCAAGAACTGAGGCACTGGCCCGATTAGGTTATTGTTCGACAAATCTCTGGGATGAAAAGCGTTATAGTTAGTAGGTTATGCAAGATAATAAAGTGGATAAATTCGGCAAGATGAGTCTTCATGGAAGCAAAAGTGAAGAACAATTACAAGGACTCGAGTGATGAGAGATTGGCAATGGAAGCAGCTATTATCCCACTCAAATTGCTTGAACTCAAGTTTCTAATCACAATCAAAGGCAAATCGGCTTAGAATTAGATTGAAAAGACAAAGAAATTGTAAGAAGACTAGTTCCTTAGAAGGACTCACAGGGAAATAATCCGAGGAAGTGAAATGCTGTAGTTGCATTCTAGTCCTTCCCAAGAGAAATTCCTAGGTCCACAAGGATCACCAGCCCAGATTTTTTTTTATTTGATACGTAGTTTTGACATTCGTTATGGCATCAGCTGCAGTCATTAACAAAACCAGATCAAACAGGACCGACAAAGCTAAGAATTGGTCAAATCTAAGAGAGAACGACCAGCGGTCACCAACATTATTTCCAACTTAATCATCCGCACAGTTCGCTACTATATGTTTTATTTTTAATTGTCAGGATTCCGAGGTGGGACTTTTTTATTTTTCAACAAGCTTTTCTTTTCCAGAGGAAATAAGCATATATCAATATTGTAAGAATGTTCTCGTTGATTTAACAAAGGAAGGCATACCATCTTCACCATAAGTAGGTGATTCAACCAGCTGCATAACTTGGAAAACTTCAACAGCATTCAGAATCGGCGGAAGGGAAGAGTCCTTTGTCTTGTGTAAAGAAATTTCGTGATCCTTTCCCACCAGAGCTCTTGAATTAGATATCACGTCTGCCTGTAAGTAACGGGGAGCGAATGGTCCAAACAATGGAGATCCATTCCATGATATATTGAATTTTCTTGACTGATTCTTCTCAAGTTTCTCCACTTCAGCAAAGTACATAAAAACATAAAACTGAGCATTCATGTCAGTTGTGTTCCAGTACAAATTTAAAGGTTCACTTGCATTTCGAGGTGTAGCTGCAGTCCGGATTACTTCCAATGGCACTCTATATCCGTTGTCATAGGTAATGATCGACGAAGAAGTACTAACTGGATCCCAAGAAGGTGAAATGTGACGTGACCAAATGCGATTATAAACATCATCTCCATATCGACCTGTTCCATTGCTTTGTCCAATGTCCAGTCTTTCAATGAGTACTAATGATGCAGTCCCAAATTCAGTACCATAAGTTGAGCTATTAAGCGGTCTAAATTCCAACGCCGAAATGAAAGGAGTTCCCAACCCTTTATTTATTAGACAAATGTCCATGGTATTTGATTATGCAAAACCTATAATCTCCTTTGTAACAATATCTGAAGCATTTTCAAACCTCACTGTCGACCAAAAGTTGACGCTGAGATAGAGATCAAATTCAGGCAGCTTGTTTTCTCCATCGTAGTTTCCATACAAGAAGGTAGCTCTAATCAAATTCAAACTGCCATTTCCTGCTTCGGGTTTCAACACGTAGCAATTTTTGTTTCCTTGAGGAAAACTCCTGAGGTCGGAGAGAGGGAAGGGGAGGTTGGGATTGTTTGGATACATAAATTCAGAAGAGATGTTCTGGTTTATCCCTGTGTCTATGTAATCTCCATCTGGTGAGTATGTTATGTTCGTATCCGTGTCTTCGTAGGGCTTCGAGGGAGAACCACAATGCTTACGAAGTCTACTCCAAAACAAAATAAATGAAATAAGTCTTGGAACTCAAGCAACAAATCGAAAGAAACAGATTCTTCTTATGTTTTCAGTAATTCTTTTGTGTTGCCATGTGATCCTTCAAACAGAAGCACCTGCATTCTTTTCCAAATTTATGGAACATAGAAAAAAGCTCCAAGTTTTCCTTTTTCTTTGTTAACAAAGATAATTGTTGCTTAATGTTGTTTTCCACGGCTATCCTACTTTAAGTGTAGGTCGTGGGAAAATTCCCAAATTACTGCTTAGGAGTATTAGAATAGGCCAGTGCTTTTTCTTTCATAAATATCTATTCGATTGGAAAATAGGCCAGTGTTTTCCTTACCTACTCATTGTTCATACATTAACCCGAGTGTTTAGAGTCGTACTTTCAATGACTTTTTTGTGAAGTGAACAAATCAAGCTCCACTTTCTACTTGGTTAGTCTTCAATCTACCAATTACTTTAGGGGTGTGCTATTCACACACCCCTTTTTACTTCTAACACACCCCTTATTAATTTATGTCCGTTTATCTTCTTCAATTCATCCAATCCGATGGCCGAAAACCAAAAAGGTGTGAAAGAAGTAAAAAGGGTTGTGTGAATATCACACCCCTTACTTTAATGTCCTATCTTCTAATTTGTATTTGTTCGGGTTTTCAAAATTAATGTCTGATTTCTACCATTTTCATCATTGTTCTATTCCTTTAAGCTACAAATGAAGTGTTATACATGTTAGGTACAATTAAGAAGTGAATTAGATCCTCTTGAGAATGAAGGGGATAGTTCTACGGGTGTTTACTTAGTTTTTAGATTGATTGTTTAGTTATAACATAAAATCTCAACATTTACATTTACAATATTAGAATGCACTGATCTAAATAAGAGACTATTAAATCACTGAAAAAAAGTCATCTCTAACTGGTATAAATTCATACAGAGATCATTTAAGGATTGACACCAAAAAAATTCCAATTTGGCAATCCGCTATCGGTTATTATATCAGTGAGACAACAAATGCATGAAACTTGTGCAATTTAGCCTACTTTTGAAATCATTTTCAAATGAGAGACATCATATTCGACTCACATAAATGGTAAATTTGATAACATTTTTTGTTGAAAAAAAATGTGTTTGTTACTTAATTGTTATATGTTGAATGTCGAGTTTCTATTAGAAAATATTCTTGTATATAAAAGGAAAACAATTTTAACTTCATTATGTATACATGTCAATTTGACCAAATTCTATATATACTAAAAGCCGGTGGAAAAGCATTGTTCATTAACAGTGCCGTTCCGGTTTCGTCCCTCATTTTCTTCATGGTTCTTCGGTTTTGGTGGGATTGTGCAGTAAATTGTCCATTTTGCCCTTCATGATACGTGCTGCGCGTGCGTGGATATCGGCTTATCTAGGAAAGATGCTGAAGCATCTTTTATTTCTCTCTTTCCTCTTCTTTTCTTCTCTCTGCTTTTCCGTCTCTCTTTGTGTTTGTCTGTGTTTCTGTGTGTCTCACTGTTTTCATCGCGATCCGATCGTTTAGAAGGGTGGTTGGACTGTTTTTTTTCCGCTGTTTTCGGCGGAGGAATCGCAACGGTTTGGCTGCTTTGGTCGGTAAGAAAAATTTTCAATTGGTTGTTGTAAAATTCGATTCTTGCTAAGTGTTCTCTTTATTTTTTTTGCTGATTTGCATGTGGATCTTTTGTCTGATTTCGTTTTTGGCTGCCGCAAACCTATATCTTCCAATTTTAGGGTTTTGTTGTGGGAGTTTGCAAACGCTTTCTGGATCAGGAATATAACTTATCTTTAAGCGTTTGTTTTTAATAATTTTTGCGTTTTAACTAAAATTGAAAGATTGTCGAGGAATGGATATGGCTACGGTTATATTATTTATCTTTAACCTTTTTATAATATTTTTTGTGTTTTAATTAAAATTTAAAAATTGTTGAGGAAGGGATATGGCTGCTGTTTAAGGTTTTGACTAATTAATTTTATTGTTGTTCAACTTTTTTTTTTTGGCAAATTTTTGGGTTTGGTTGTTCTGATTATCTGTGGTTTGATTTTTGTCCGGAATTTAAAAGAAGAAAAATGGCCATGATTAACTTTGGGTTTTCTTTGTCTGTTCTGCATTTTAAAGTTTGAATTATGGATTTTTTTTGTATGTCAATCCTTAAATGATCTCTGTATGGATTTTTTTGGTGTTTCGGCATATGCCCTTATTGGAATTTTGTGATTTGAGAATTGTAGAAGTTAGTAGCAATTCAAAACCCGTTAAATGGGATGAGAATTAGAGTGATTTGAAATCGGCGAGCAAGGAATTGCAAGTGGTAGTGATACTGATAATGGTGAGGATAGTATGATGATAACACAAATTCGCTATTTTGCACATAGTTGTGAAGATTGCTGTCTTTTTTTGTTCTTCATTTTGATTTTTCATTTTTGTATTTTTGAACAGGTGGTGTTTTGGTTTTTCATTCCTTCTCATCACTTCTACAAGAGGTTAGTTTTCTTTTCTTCATTTAAAGAGTGTTTAAAGAAAAGTTGTATGTAATTGATTTTCTGCTATAATATTTTAAAATTCCTTATTTATATATATATATAACATGGATTGCTCAGGTTAGGTAGCAGAGGATGGAGGTGAGGAATCCAATTTGGAAAGATGTGCTGAGAGGTTTACAAAACACCTTTGAAGCTGTGGGTGAGGATTGTTCTGTTTAAAAGTAGGAATTTTTTAATTTTTCGTGGAATCGATGTTTTGTTATGACAATTTATAATGGATTGCTTGGACAAGTACAGGGTGTTTGGGATTGAAAAGTTGGGAGAGGCCACAGATGGGTTCAGAGAGAGTAGATTGATTAAAGGGTCTGTGTATAAAGGTTTCATTAATGGAGATTTCTATGCCATCAAGAAGATGAAGTGGAACGCGTGTGAGGAGCTCAAGATCTTATAAAAGGTAGTTTCACCTTCTTCTTCTTCTTTTTTCCCTGTGTGTTTGTTTTTTAACTTTTGGGTATTTGGTAAAGCTTTCATCTTTTGCGTAGTACACCATTTGTGGACTTAATTTTGGCTATTTGATAATTTCCTTTCCAAAATTCTGATTATGTTTATAGTTCAGTCAGTCATTACATTCTTTATAAGTACACCAAATTCACATTGTATTTCAATAAATTTTAAACGCTTTGTCTACACTCTTAAAAGTTTTTACTTACAAATGTGTTGGTATTTGTAATTACTGAATCAAATGATCACCATTCCATTTAGCAGAAAAAAAAAGTCCAACATTAATTATTCTTATCATTCACAGATGTGTGTTTCTCAAGCTTTGTTCTATGCAAATTTAAATGTACTTGACACTCACTTCAGGATCATTGGCATTGATCAAATAAGGTGACCAAATTCTTATTATTGGCCATTCAATACCTTTTCTCTTTGCTAAATTTTTTTTCACCCCTCTTAGAACTTATTAACTTTGATATGCTTCAAATTATTCCTTGCTATAGAACCCACCTCAACTGCTTTCAAAATAATCAGATGCTCTTTTACATAATTATTGATTTTTCACAAGAAATTGATTTATTTATTTTTATATTTAGGCAGGCAAGAGAAAAGGGATTGACAAAGCAGAAAGTTTTAGAGAAAGTTAGAAAGTGTCAGGTAATAATTGTGAATGTATTTTGGGTTATTCTTCTTTTCATAGGCTCAAAATGCAGTGCTTATTTTGTGGTTGATAATTTTTCTGAAAGGTATTAAGATAGCTTCTTTTGTCAAATTTTCCTTCCTTTTTGGTTAATGGTGGGAATAATACAGGTAAAAAAAAACTGCATGTTTCAAAGGAAAAAATACACTAGCGCACACTTGGAAATATCTGGAGGTATTGGCAAATCTCACTTTGTATATAAATGCTTCACAATTCATGGAAAACCACATGACTCCTGAAAATGATAGTAGCAAATAAGATGTATTGAGACTAATATTTTAATAACATGTTTCTTAGGGTGTAAGAGTTATGCCAGTATGTGTAGTTTACCTTGGGTGTGGGTTGATGGTTGTACACATGTTACATTTGTGTTACAATACTTAAAAATAACACCTTATTTCGTGGATGAATTTATTTCTACTCTTCATTTAGGCATTGAACCTGATACAATCTTAACATATTGATAGACTAGAAGTAGATATCTGTTTTGTATTCTCCACACTTCTGTCTAACTTCTTCTTGAGTGATAGTTTAGTTAATTTCTTATTACTTTCTTGCACGTTACATATGGCTCATATGAAGTAAGAGTTTCTGGTGATAGGAATTATCGGGTATCTGCAATAATGAGAATGCAAAGTAATAGGTTTGTCATTTTTTATTTATATTAATTTCTTATTGTTTTGTAGATTAATAATTATGCATCTGATTATATTTTATTGTGTTAATGTATAGCAAAATAGAGTGAGAGTGAAGAATGAATAAGGGTAAGATTTTCAAACTATCCAAGGGCTTTAGTATAATAAAATGTCTCGACAATTTTACCTTATTTTTTCCTATTTACTTTTAAAAAAATTTAGCCTCTCAAATCCATTTTGTGCATTAGTTTTAAATTTTCACTTTAATCTCATTAGTTTGATTCTAATTCAATAAATTTATGTAACATACAGTTTTCTATTAGAAAAATAATTGACCTTTGAATAGAAGACGTTGTCTTGCTTGATATTACTAGACTAGCAGGTCAAAAGATCAACCTTTTCCTATCTCTAAATGTTGATTCCTCTCTATTCAACAGAGTAATTCCTTTTTATTTTCAAGCCTTGAATTTTATAAACTATTACATTTTAAAAGTGTAAGTTGATGATTACATCTGTCCATTTCTTGAAAAAAATTAAATTATCAGATGATGTCTCATGATACCAACTCCCCTTACTAGGGCATTATGAATCCAGTCGAATGTAACCTTCTCATTCCCTTTTCCCAACATTTAGAATAATTTTTTTATCATGCATATTACCGTTCTTCATTCTAGATTTGATTCGTTTAGTATTAAAGCTGATGCAACGATTAATATCTCATTGTACCACTGCAGCTATTACCACAGTTGTCACAATTGCAGACATTCTCAAAAACAATAGATTTGCTGTTGAGAAAAGTAAGACATCTGCTTTTATTTTCCTCCTTTCAAAATGAGACAATCAAATTAATAAGTGTGGAATATCATGTTTATGACATCTTACTTATTAAGAAAAAACTTTACATGTGCAATTATTAAAAAATATCTAATTGCATAACAATTAGTTTTTTGGGCTAGGGTTTTTGAGTTATTTCACGATCCTCTCTCTCCTCTTTATTTTTTTTTTAATTACATGTAATAGTTTATGGTCAATGTGATTCCGTATCTATTTGATTAATTATATTCTTAGATTATGTAGGAAGAGTAGCAAGTAGCAATGATGATGCTTTTTAAGTCAGTTACTCTTCTTATTACAGACAAAGTCATTCGGATAATAGCCTTGCATATAACATCCTTTCAGAAGCAATCCATATGTCCATATTGGTAAGCATCGTTTTCCTATTTTTCTTTTATTATATATTTTCAAAGTGTAGTATTTTGACCAATAATTTGTTATTACAAGGGATTTAGATTTTTTATACGTAAACAATTTTTTTGAAGTGTTAATTAAAATGGTTAATTGATGGGTATTACTTACCTATGCATATTCTTGCTTAGTATTTACTATGCACATGCATATTCATGTTATACTAAGTATAATGTTCACTGTCATTCACTTAATCACCGGATATTTAAAAATATTTTTTTCTTTCAATTTTTTCTTGCTGAAGTGTTAAGCAATATAAACTAATACAAATTTGGTTTTTTCATTGTTAATCTACTCATGCTAGGGATAATTTGAGCTTTTACAGTCTTTTGAACATTTTTCATATTTAACTTGCAGGATCAATGTCACTATACACTTTTCTGCAACTGTTTGTTCTGTCTTTCTCCCTTCCTTTGTGTAATTTTAGTCAATTGAACTACTCTTTTTAACTTAAGATTGAACTGAAGTGCTAAGAACTTAGTTAAATAAAAGTTTACATTGGTTTGATGACATTTAGGTGTTCAGTGTTAGGTGCATGATTATTAGCTCCACGACCATTAGATACATGATCTTTCATATGTTTTTACTATAACATATCATAATCCCGCAGCATCGCGCGGGTAGCACTTTCTAGTGGCTACTAGTTGGTGTTTTAATTACAAATGCATGAAACCTGCGTGCTTCCTCAAACACCAACATTGACCATTCTCTCTTTCTCATTAAAATAAAAAAAAAAAAAAAAAGTTTTAACGAAGTACTTCCGGTACTGTTCATTTTTAACGAAAAATCACCTTTTTACCCTTTCTTGGTACTATTCACTACATCTTTATTTGTTATTTTTCATTAAAACTAAAGTTTTTTTTTTTTTTGAACAACTAAAGTTTTTTTTTTTTTGAACTTTTCATTAATTTTCTTTTAATAAAATAAAATAAATAAATATAGCGTCAGTCATACAAAGTCAAGCTTTCTAAACCTCTTTTATGGACAGATACAGATTTTATGGTTCGAAGCTCAACCAACAGGTAATTTGGACCACTTAAATTGAATCCGATAGTACTAATTAACTCATATGCTGCCTCCCTTTACATAATCTAAAGACTTCAACGTCTCTTTCACACAAAGGGCCCAAATTTTCTGATCCTTAAGTTCTGGACACTAATGTCAGGAGGGGATCCAAATTCCTCTTTATTATCCATCTGTCAAATTTTCAACTGTTTGCTTTAGCTTGTTGTCCTAGTTTCTCTCTTCCTCATCCTCCTTTAGCTAGCTTTTGGAGTCCGGCATCCGAATCACATGTCCATGCGGTCCTAGACACATTAAAGCTTACCTACTCCATATATAATGACTCCACTCCCCTCTTCCAACACCTCCAGGCTTCAGACAAAAGAATTTCTAGGTTCTTGTGTCTGAAACCCCAGCTAAGTTTAATCGAGCAGGGGTGGGACCATAATTTGGTGTATTGTAGGCCTCACAATCAGGAAGATATAGTGCTTTTTTAGTGTCCAAGCCATAGGGATCAGGTGGTCCGGTTGCTTTAAACTAGAATTTTATCCTCAATTTGACAAATTAACAATGGCTAATTGGCTATGCCTTTCCCTCTGTATGTTGTTAATAGTGTCGATATTGTTCCATTACATCGATTGAAGAAAACCCCACATCAGGAATAATATGTATTAACAAAATATGATTCTTTATTTGAGAATTTATTTGAGAATCATAGCCGTTGGATGAGTTTACGATAGATAAATACCACAAAGTATAGATAGTCAAAAGTTCAAACATTATTGACGGATGGCGAATGTGAATGATAATTCAAGAGTAGTGAGAACGATGATTGGTATTAAGTCTTTGGTCACTATTATCTTGAAAGTTGATGACCAAAATGACAACTGCCTCCCCTTCTTTTGGCTGCAACAGCAGAACTAGGATGCTTACCTGGAATATGAACATCTGGAAATTACTCCAGGTGAACTCTGGTATGGTGAACTCGTAACACGAGCTTCTTCATTTGAGCATGGAGCTCTTTCTCGATGCCTAGATGTGCGCCTCCATTTCCAAACACTCTTTTAACGCACAGCACAAAAGTCTCTGCTGAGAGGTGGAAGTTGTGCATGCAATTGCTGTCTCTAATGGTTTCCAGAACGAATTCACATCAAACTCTCCTCAAATCCTTCGATCTCAAATCCCCGTTCTGGAACTCAGGAATCAGGATTCACCGACTCCACTATGTAGAGAAGATCATCATTTTCTATGAGCTTCTATCTGCATTTGCAGCCATTGACGTGACACTCCAATATTTTGAAACCCTCTGATGGAGGACAATGCTTATAAAATATAGAACTACATACCTGAGAGAGATTCTTTTAGGTTTCCTTTAGGCATGTACTCATATATAATATAAGTACCAAGTAGTCGGTTTCATCACAGTATCCAATAAATGAGGCCAAGTTTCTATGATGTATTCTCATCAGGAGCTCAACCTGCAGCGACAAGGAACTCATCAATCTCTAACCAACGAGACAAGGCACTTGCAATTCCAAGGAATTAAAATCCTAACTGTCAAAACTCTGTTTGGAACTCCCTAGCTCCTTCAGTTGACGATGGAGAAAGTATTTTAACCGCAACTTGAGTGCCATCTTCCAAGTAGCCATGGTATACAATCCCAAATCCTCCTTTCCCAATTTCAGTTTGAAAATTTTCGGTGATTTCTAAAACCTTGTCACAAGTAAACTGGGATTTCATTGATGCTACAGGTGTGCTACAGGTGTTTTGTTATGTTTTTCTCCATCTGCAGCTTAAGTACAAAAAGTTATGAGTTCAGACTAACTGGATAGGAATACCACTACACCATAGTAGCAGCGCCGTTTCTAACTAAATAAGCATCAAGGGTATAAAATGGTACCTGGTTTTCTTATTCTTCTCAGCTTCCAGACCAGTAAGAGCACTATAACTTGAAGGAGGGCCATTGTTGAAAGTAATGATCCAAGTATTGGAACAACAATGTTCTTCTTGCACTTGCTTGAATCTGAGCTAAAAAGAACTTATCAGCAGATAGAAAATATAAATCTAAAGGATGCAATACCATTCGCTTTCGTTAAAGAATGCTAACCTATTCAGCACTCTCCATGAACGAAACTTGCACAGAGCAGTAGGACGAGGAAACCAGTTGAGATCTTCATCTCACTGTCTCATTGCAGCCCGTGAACTACCTGGTATTTAAAATGTGTGACAATGTCCTGACAAAAAAAACAGAAAAACGTATGACAGTGTGGATTTGTAACCTCATGCTGCACAACTTGCACAGTACATACATGATCCTTATTACATGGGGATGCTTAGTCTACATCAATCAATGGATCATGCAATGTTCATACTAAGAGAGCAATTTGGTCAAGCCAACGTATTTTTTAGTCAAAGCATGTAAAACATTGTTCCTATTAGGGTTATGTGGTGTGATACAAGTCAGGGAGACAACCTGAAGTATTAAACAAAAGTGATTAAGTCGATGACAATATAGATGCATACTTGTATTTAGCCTACACTGATTCACTGCACAACAGATCCCAACCCCATTTTTAACCCACCAAGTTTTGAACATGGGATGAATGAGAGAGTTTGTAGCTACCTAGCATGCTGCTGTCATGGAAACTGCATTTGTGGAATCTGAACATCTGGAAATCACTCTAGGTGAACTCTGGTATGGTGAGACCATAACAAGAGTTTCTTCATTTGAGCCTGGAGTTCTTTCTCGATGCTTAGACACCTCCATTCCATACATTTTGTTAGTTGGCACAGCACAAAACCAACCATGGTGGCTCTAAGTTGGGAGGTGGAAGTTGTGCATGCCATTGGTGTCTTTATTGATTTCCCGACCGAATTCACATCGAACTCTCCTTGAATCCTTCGATCCAAATTAGTTGTTAAATCACCATTCTGGAACTCAGGATTCACCCACTCCACGATGTGGACAAGATCATCACTTTCTATGATTGCAGCCTTGCAGGTTGGCCAGTAAAACTCTACAATTCAACCTTTGATAATTATAGTACCTGCAGACAATAAAAAGTAATCATAAATAAACCACTCACTGTTCATACATTTGTATTTATAACATGATAAAAAATCTAATAGAACATGGAAATTTGAACATACTCGTGATCAAGATAACCCGCTCTGCCCATGACCGATGTCACTACACAAGTCCCATTATCACTGGAAAAAACCACGGATAGACCGAAACCTGCTATTTTCGAGTCCAAGTTTTCGTTGTACTATGCTTGCTCTCCTCTCTTAATGCAATTCTCCTATTGGATTCCCTTCTTAAGTGTAGCTGAAATACAAATCCAATTTATCTGTGATTACCGTATTCTAGATAACTCGACATGATTTTATTCAAGGATGAAAGATTGAAGAAAGAAGGTGCACATTGACTAAACAGATTACCTTACACAAAATTGGTCTCATAAAAATGTATCTGCACCATAACACCATGTGGAACATGTCTTAGAACATATTCGAATGCACATTGGACGTTATAACATATACAGAATGACCACGGATTCGTAAACAGTTGCAAATGTACTTCTATTCACTCATATTTAAGGACTAAAAAGCTTAATTTCCACAAAAGTCTAAAGTGCTGTTCCAAAAAGATTGTGAAAGCAAAGAAATTAATGTTCTTCCACGAGGCTAGAAAGTGTGATTTTGCAAACTAAATGCAACTAAGACAAGAGAACAGAACCAATCACGAATTACTGTTTCGGGAAAGAAACCTACACTTGACTGTCAGAAATTGGGCCAGTCGAGCAGATTGCTTCTTTTAATTTAGAACACAACAGTAAAATTTGGACTGGCTTTCCTACTGTCGACAGATACTTCAGGTTCCCACAACAGTGCGTAGATAGATCGTTGACACATGAAAGGTTCCGTCATCACTCTGGTAAGACCCTTCTGAATCATCCAGTGCCATTGTTGATGGTAATGATCCAAGTATTGGAACAACAATATTCTTCTTGAGCTATTTTTTGCATCTAAGTTTCCGTTGTTCTGCACTTGCTCTCCTTTCATAAAATCCAATTTATCTGTGATTAATGTATTCTAGATAACTTGACATGGTTTTATTTAAGGATGAAAGCTTTGAACAAAGAAGTTACATGTTGACTAAACAGATTACCTTCCATAAAATTGGTCTAATAAAACTGTGTAAGTTGAGAGGACGTGCACACAGTGAGAAGAAACACAACCTTGTACAAAAGTATATCTGCACCATAACAAGTAACAACCATGCGCAACATGCCTTAGAACATATTTGAACATTATAACATATACAGAAGAACCGCACACTCGTAAACAGTTGCAAAAAAAATTAATGTTCTTCCACGAGGCTAAAAGACAAGAGAAGAGAACAAATCATGAATTGCTGTTTCGGGAAAGAAACCTACACTTGACTCTGGGAAATGCCAGAAATTTTACGCAACAGTAAAATTTGGATTGGCTTCCCAAGTGCCGATAGATACTTGAGATTCCCACAACGGTGAATAGATAGATGGTCGATTCATGACAGGTTCCGTCATCACTCTGGTAAGAGCCTTTTGAATCATCAATAAATACTGCAGAAAACGAGAGTGAACGAAGAATTTTGAACAAAATATACATGGATAATTGATTGGAGATAAAAATAAGGGCTCCAAAAATAAAAATTACCCCCGAAATGGAATGCGAGAAATCTTTGGCCATTCTGGGCCGCTGTCCATGACGCATCTTTCTGCCAGTTGGGGACATGAATAAATCACTAGGGTCTGCAATTTGGTTAGGCGTTGCATAGCTTCGACCGTAGGCAGATGCATCAGGTTCTCACATTGCCGAATTGCCAACTTAGTAAGAGATGTAAGGTTGCCCAACCACTCTGGAAGAGCCTCCAGACCATCGAATTTCCAAATTTCCAACATAGTTAGAGAAGCAGAGTGTTGAATTTGCTGAGGCAGAGACTTGAGCTTGGACCACCCGTACAATCTTAATTCATTCGATGGGACCTGAAAATCTGGAAAAGAATCGAGCTCCTCGTAGAATGGACCGAGAGACAACTTTTCCAAACGAGATAGAGAGTGCAGCCCCTTGGGCAAATATTGTAATTTCCCACAATAAGATAAATCTAAAGAGGAAAGAGATTGTAAGCTGGACACATTGTGATCCGCCAGAGATATCAAATTGTCGCAGAAGTCGACCCTTAATTCAGTGAGGGACGTGAGGTTGTCCAAACTGGGAATAGCCTCTAGATTAGGGCAATTGCTGACACTCAAATGGGTAAGAGATGTGCAGGATGCAAGCCCACTCGGTTGACTTATTAATCCATCCCAGTCCCAAATAATCAACTTGGTGAGGGACGTGAGGTTGTCTAAACTGGGAATAGCCTCTAGATTAGGGCAATCGCTAATTACCATATGCTCAAGAGAGACGGGGGTTTGTAGCCCATGACCCGACAAAGTCCTCAAATTTCGACAATTATAAATATCCAGTGTGCGAAGACTAGTACAAGAATGGAGCCCACTCAGTATACTTGTGAATCCATCGCAGTCTTCAATTCTCAATTCACGGAGGGATGTGCAACCGTTTAAAGACAAGTCCCCCTCGAGAGTAGTGCACCTCTTAATAACCAAATCACGGAGTGAGGGCAGACTCTGAATTGAAGTGCATCTTAGCTTTGGGCAACCAACTATTTTCAACTCCTGAAGAGATTGGGATGGTGAAATTTGGAAGGATTCTAGATTGCCGCAATCATCAATGTTCACCGTCTCAAGCGAGGGGCAATATTCTAACCCACAACACAAGCTCAACAATTTCTGACAGCTCCTAATTATCAAATGACGGAGATTGGTTACTCGACAATTTCTCGTCATCCAAGATGCAAATTTAGTACCCTTGAATTCCTCAATCGTCAAGCTTTCTAAGTTGGGGTGCGGTTGAAGTCCTTCAAGAATATCCTCGTCAAGAAAATTGCCATTTCTTTCTTCCCCCCATTTTAATATCAATTTTCGTAGGTTTGCCTTTTCCACTAATTTTGATTTCATTGCTTCTTCCTTGTCCCTCACAAATTCCAATGATCCAATAACTAATTTCCCTTTCAGTTCATTTAACCCACCTAGCTCATCAAGTCTATGACGCCTTGCTCTATCCAATTTAAAAGAAGGTAGCGTTTGCAGATGAGTCAATCTTGTCATCCCAAATGGAACTTCCACATCCTTGAAATCAACATGTCTTAAGTTGATCAAATTTTCCATTTCCTTAGGAAACGTTTCAAGCATGTATGTACACATTTTTAACGTCTGAAGATTACAGAGCTTGCCAATAGATTTGGGGAGTTCTTTTATTCCTGTCCGAGAAATGTTAAGATACCTCAAGCGTTTCAACTTTCCAATTGAATTGGGCAACTCCTCAATTTTGGCATCGAATAAATTCAACATCCGTAAACCCTTAAACCTTTGAAAGGTGTTACTAGGGACCTTGCAATCAACAAACAGCGACCGCAATCTCTCAACACTCCCTTTTGGAATTCTTTCAATTGTAGTGGAAGAAATATGCGCAACATGCTGAATCTCAATTTCATCATCATCCATCTGATCCAAGTCTCGTGTCAAGCTTTCAGATTTGAATGCTTTTTCTGCAAGATCATGCACCAGATCGTGCATCTTGCATTTCGTAATAATGTCGTACTTATCTTCTCTAGCATCTTGAAATAAGGAGTTTTGCAATAGAATATTAAAATAGTCATTGCCTATATCCTCCATACTTATGTTGGGAGAAGAATGGAGATATCCTTGAGCCATCCAGAGCTGGACCAAGTCATCTTTTTCAATTTCAAAATCTTTCACAAACATTGAGCAATATGCAAAACATTGCTTCAATGATGACGGTGTTAAATTATCAAAACTCAACTTCAAGACCGACATGATTTTCTGATCTTCATTTGGTAATTCCCATATATTACTTTCTAGAATTGACGACCATTCATGCCTACTATTTTTAGAACGCATTAGGCTTCCTAAAACCTGTTGATACATAAGTTAGTTAGTTTCTATATATTTTATAATATAAAAAGGTGATCAGCAAAATAACAATCCCAAATTATAGCTTCATTGAATTTTGAATAGAGTGATGAGCAAAACAAAGATGCATTAAACTCAACTTCGTTTTGTATCGATCAGAATTGCAAGATTGCTCTCCAATATTTTTGCTTGTTAGAAGAGAAATACCAAGGAGACTTGCGAGCCAAGTAAGAATTAGTCTTGGAATTAAACTCAAAGATACTTGGTTAGATCATTTGAATATAAGTGTTAATTTAGTACTTATGATAACCGAGTAATTGAACAATTTGTAACAATGCACTAGGAAGGTAGTATTTTGAAGGAGCGTTTTGATCCACATTTTTTATAGCGAACTATAAAGAAACATTAAATTTACACAGCTGCGTGGTGAGCATAGAGCGAACTATTATTTCGCCTTTTACTAAAGAAACACTAAATTTGATCCAACAGTTATACAATTTCAGATTTGGGTGATCTTTTGTAGAGATGATATTTGAGGAAAGACATAAAAATAGACGGTTAAATCGTTGAAATATACAAACATATATATATATATATATATATATATATATTATAAACAAATTGATCCTTTAAAAGCTCATTATTATGTTTTTCATGCAATTTTCTTTTTAAAATGTTCGGCCAAAATTAAATATACCAAGTTAAGGTTTTTTATAAAGGCGATTCTGTTGATTATTTAATTGTACTTATATTAGCAAACTAAAACGTTTTAAGTTCAACTCATATGAATGAGGATAACGTTTTGAATTTGTTTGAGTTTGAAATCATACTCAAACATGACCTAGCCCAATTCCCGTTAAGAGTAGAATAGTAAAAATCATAGTCATACATTACCCTAATTCTGCAAACTAATCCTTTATGGAGAAAGCCACCAATCTATGTCTTCGATTGGCGACCCATTTTTGTGTGTAATTAATGTCTCATATTACAAACTTATTTCTGAACTACTCCTTAATCGTTTAATACCTATTTTAGGTAAACGTATTTGACAAAACCAAGATGTTTTTTTTTCCCATTCAATTGATTAATTCAATATGGGATATCAGAGTAATGCTAGAGAGACCAACTACTTCAATCATATTCATAGACCACATGATGTGTTAGTTGATGGTTGGACTCATTATTCAAATCATTAAAGAAAGAATCCAACTATCAATCACTACATCATGCGGTCTACAAAATATGGTTTCCCTACTCCCTGCTAGCATAAAATTGCAAAGAGAAACTTGACATGAAAAACAATTTGGGTCATAATCGTTATCAATTAGCATCATCTTTCTCTATGATTAAAACAATTAGGCTTTAATGACACTTGGATTAAATCTTATTGGGTTTGAGAGTCCTGTTTTCCTAGACTTCAATGACTAAGAAAATGATTGTCACTCACCGTTAGAACTTTAATCCAATGGTAGAGGAAAAATACAGCAAAAAATTTAAATGAGCACCAACCATTAGATTAAGATCGAATGGTGGGTGATCATCATTTTCTTGGTAATTGTATTATAGGAGAACAATTCTGTTGGGTTTGATAGGGTTTCTTCTGTTTGTGTAGTTAATTTGCTATTCAATCGTATTGACCTCAAACCTCTGTGGCTAAAAGAAATAGAGGATTCAAAGCCGAGTCTATGTTTTCTCCTTTAAGAAAATTTAGAGTAATACTGTTGATGTAATCAAATTTACTCCCTTATTTGTATAGTTTATACTTTAACATTAGTTTATACGACTTTATGCATAACATTTGTTTATATATAACATTTTTTTATATAGCATTCTTTTATTCGTCGTCTTCATCCATTTTTTTATATATTTATGTTACTAAAATAAAAAACCAAATAAAAGATAGCAAGGGGGAATATGACAATAGACATACCTTTGCCACCAATGGTACACCGGCACACTTTTCAGCTATCGCCCTTCCAATGCCCTCTTGATCTGAATCTAGAGAACGAGCATTACCATTTCGTAATGCTTCACCCTTTAATATGGACCAGCAATCCTCCTTTGACAGGAGCTCCAAATCACACTTCGGCATTGTCCCCGTGGTTGATGCAACCATAGCACTGCGGGTTGTAACGATGGCAATGCTTCCGGGACCAGAATTGAGCATCGACAAACAATCCGTAAAACTGCTCCATAAATCCTCATCTTCATTCCAAACATCATCGAGTATCAGCATATATCTCTTCCCTGTCAACCTTTCTTTGAGGTTATTCAGCAATGCTTCCTGACTTGTAAATCCTGTCCTGTTCGAGTTAAGGGATTCTAACATCCGATTTAGAATCGAATTAACGTCAAAAGGGTTGGATACACACACCCACATTTTTTCCTGGAAATGTCCACCAATGGCATCATCGTTGAATATTGATTTTGCCAAAGTCGTCTTTCCGAGTCCTCCCATTCCCACAATGGCCTTAACTGAGAGGTACTCTTCCTGATTCTTGGACTCGATCAAGGTTGCAATGATATTCGACACAGTCTTCTCCCTTCCAATGATCTTCTCATCCTGACGGAAGCTTGAGACGGTTTCTCTGTTCCTCATAATTGGAGGAGGGGTTTGATCTACTCTCCTTGCAACCAAGTGAATCCGAGATGCATCACCCTTGAGAACCGCCAGTGACGCGTTGATGTTCTTAATCTTGTGTGCCATCTTTTGACGAAATAAAATGGGATTGGAGAGCGAAAAGAAGTTAAGTACCTTCTTCTTCATGTGGTTTTGAATTTCTGCTTTACGACGGAGAACTTCGTAGTTGATGTCCGCCAAGACGTCATCGGCATCATGAGCTACGTCTTTCAGTTTCTTGACCCAGTTTCTGACTGCCACGCCCCGATCATGTGGTTGGTGGGCAACATCGCCTAAGTACTCTTCAATTTCCTCTAACGATACAGCAAGCTCAGTTGCTTCTTTTTTGAATCCTCGGAAAAGACCGATTTCTTGAGCAGCAACTGAACCGACCGACTTCAGTATTCCCTCCACCGGGTAAGTGATGATACCTTGTAGCACATCCATACTCGTGCGACAAAGGGAGATTAGAGAGTAGTAGAAGGCAGAGAACTGGGAGAAAGCCAAGGAAGGACACAAGAAGAGCGAATAAGATGAATGAAAGGCACAATAATTCAAGAAAATGTGGTTTGGTTTGAACAATATTTTCATACAACAATATATTTACATTAAATTGAGATAAAATGGACAAGAATGCTCTTCGGATCCCTATTTAGGAACTTCCACCACTATCTCAGAGTGCTTATTTAAAGATTTTAAAGAAATATTCGGATCTTTGAAAGAATATTGTTTTTTATGAAAAGTTCTTATAGTGTAATTTTCAGATTAATATAAAAACAAAAATATTGAAAAATTATTATTCATGTATGGAAAAACTAAAAAAATATCTCTACCTTAGCTTTTCAACAATTAAAAAAAAAAATTACGTGAAAAACCAAAATGAAAATTTCACGTGGGTGGGATCAACAAACAAGGTAAATGAAAAACTAGCTGGTGTGGGTCCCTTTTCTGCACAAAATCAACAGAGGCGCACTATACAATTTTCACATTTAAGATTTTTTTTTTTTTTTTGAAGTATTTAGCGAGATTTTATATATTGAAATACCTGTCGACAAAAAAAAAATATTGGAATATTTTAAAGACTTTAATTTCGACTCTTAAAAAACTTTTTGCCTTCATATTTAGAGATTGTACTATTATAAATATTTTGTTTAGGCTCTCCATTGGAGAGAGTCTAACATGACAAAAAAAGTGACTTTTGGTTTCTGGCTTTTAACTTTGAACTTTTGGTTTTAGTTTTTCAATATTTTCACGTAGAAATAGCATTATTAATATGGGAGCACAACAAATATATATGAACCTACAGAGAAATTAAAGAAAAACAGAGATGTTTGGTCTGCCATATGTACATTGACATGTTTGGCTTCTAGCATTGGAAAGAAAGAAATTGTGTATACTTGAATTATAAATTGCATTTTCCATCCAAATTAAGTATTTAAAATTATTGCCGACAAGAGGAGTTTTGTGATTAGTCGCCTGCAGGTACGCGTAAACTCATATTTACTATTCACAAAATGTCATTATCGTTTTTGAGTGCATACGTACGATCCACCCGTCCATTCTTGCTTTGTAAATATTATAAACATAAATCACCCCTATGAACGCATACGCCATGACAATTCTTTTTTTTTAATAATTTATTTTATTTTTGCTTCTTTGATTGTGTTTTATTAAAATGTTAAAAAAGAAAGAGTATTAAAGATAGAAAGACAGCACGAAATTAATTTTAATTCGCTTGTTGTCAATATCAATTTACGTCCATTGAAATCGACATTATCAAAGAAAATTTTGACATGGGGTCGATTTATAACCAAAGACAAAATGAATATATAATTAAAATGTTATTATTGGTGTGTGTGATTGACAATGAGCATCGGAGGAAGAGATTGAGTAATTATGTAATATGATTGTGATATCACAGCAAATTCAAACAAAATCACTAATAAATTCGATTTAGTAGTTGGCAGTTGGCTATGGTGGGTGCGCCCATGGTTTCAAGTCTAATTTGCATTTTTTTTATTACTAGTTGGCACGGTCACATGCATGACATGAATGGTGGTAACCACTTATTTGTCTTTTGATTGATGCAGATCCGGATTAAAAAAAAATGGTCCTTCTAATTAGCATATTTTATTACTAGTTGTGTTGATCACTGATTGTTTGCCTATTTGTAAGGTTCATGAGTGTTGGAAGAGAAAACCGAACACAAGATTTCAGTTGTAAGTACTAAATGTATGCTCTTAACCACTAGAGTTATAAGTTTCTTTTGCACTCAATGTTCGACTCTCGTTCTTTCTAACCATGAATTGTGTGGACCGTTGGATCTGATGGAGAAATGGACACCTTAGCATCTTCGAAGCGAAACATGCTATTTACTCCTCAAGAGGCTATTTTTCATGCCGACCTTACATGCAGATCAAATATAGTACGTTGGATCTAATTTGAACTACCGAAATCAAAACAAGTTTGGGGTGAAACCAGCTCACAATAAAACAAAGCTCATTGGTGGAACAGGGTCCGAAAAACCCGTATAATTCATGCGCACAACTCGAATATCTCATCCTTTCTTTCCATTTTTTTTTTTTGTTTTTTTTTTTTTTTTCCGCAATGGATTTGGAATTCTCCATGACTGATGTCACCACATGAGTCTCATTATCACCGGAAAAAACCATGAAAATACTGAAATCTGCTATTTTCGCGTCCAAGTTTTCGTTGCACTGGGATTGCTCTCCGCTCTTAATCCAATTCTCTTACTGGATTCCCTTCTTAAGTGAGCTGAAATACTAATCAAATTTATCTGTGATTAACTTATTCTAGAAAACTCGACATGATTTTATTCAAGGATGAAAGATTGAAGAAAAAAGTTACATATTGACTAAACAGATTACCTTCCACAAAATTGGTCTCATAAAACTGTGTTATTTGAGAGAACCTGGACACAGAGAAGAAACACAGCCTTCTACAAAAGTGTATCTGCACCATAACAACCATGCGCAACACGCCTTAGAACATATTCGAATGCACGTTGAATGTTGCAAGTTATACAGAATGGCCACGGACTGTAAACACTTGCAATTTTACTTCCAATTACACATAAAGGACTAAAAGCTTAATTTCCACAAAAGCCTTAAGTCCTGTTCCAAAAAATATTATGAAAGCAAAATAATTAATGTTCTTCCACAAGGCTAGATAGTCTATGATTTTGCAAACCAAATGGAACTAAGGAACAGATCATGAATTACTGTTCCGGGAAAGAAACCTACACTTGACTGTCGGAAATGTGTGAAATCTTGGGCCAGTCGGGCAGGTTGCATCTTTCTTTATTCAGATTCGTACAAGTCCCGATTGAACTAAACAAGGAATATGTTTGGTTAACACTTACCACTTGAGAAAACGAGAGCGAGTGAACAATATTGAACCAAATATACATGAATAATTGATTGGAGATAAAAATAAAAAATTCCTCTTATACCTGGAATATGACAAATATTTGGCCATCTGGGCCACTGTTCTTGGTGCATCTTTCTATCTGCATCCGCAACCATAGACGTGACACTTCAATATTTTGAAACCCTCTGTTGGAGGAGAAAGCTATGTAAAATATAGAGTTACATACCTGATCAGAGATATTCTTTTAGGTTTCGTTAGGCTTGTACTTGTATATAAGTGCCAACTTGTTGGTATCATCACAGTATCCAATAAATGAGGCCAAGTTTCTATGATGGATTCTCATCAGGAGCTCAACCTGCAGCCACAGGGAACTCATCAATCTCTAACAACAAGACGAGGCATTTAACTTGCATTCCAAGGAATTAAATTCAAACTGTCAAACCTCTGTTTGGAACTCCCTAGCTGAGCTAGCTCCTTGAGATGACGATGTAGAACCACACTTGAGTGCCATATTTCAACTAGCCATGGTATACAATCCCAAATCCTCCTTTCCCGATTTCAATTTTAAAGTTTTTGGTGATTTCTAAAACCTCGTCATAAGTGAACTAGGACTTCTGATGCTACATGAGTTTTGTTACGTTTTCTCCATCTGCAGCTTAAGTAGACAAAAAGATATGAGTTCAGACTAACTGGTTAGGAATACTACTACACCATAGTAGGAGCGCCGCTTCTACCTGAATAAGTATCAAAGGTATAAAATGGTACCTGGTTTTCTTATTCTTCTCAGCTTCCATACCAGTATGAGAACTATAACTAGGAGGAGGGCCACTGCTGACAGCAATGATCCAAGTATTGGAACAACCATGTTCTCCTTGCACTTGCTTGAATCTGAACTAAAACAGGACTTATAAGCACATCAAAAATCTGAAGCACACAATACCATTCGCTTTCGTTAAAGAAGATGCAAACCTATTCAGTGCTCTCCATGAATGAAACTTGCACAGAGCAGTAGGATGAGGAAACCAGTTGAGATCTTCTTCTCTCTGTCTCACTGCAGCCTATTAACTACCTGGTATTTAAAACACGTGACAATGTTCCGACCAAAAAAGCAGAAAAACGTATGTGACAGTGTGGATTTGTACCTCATGCTGCACAACTTTACATGAAACATGATCCTTATTACATGGAGATGCTTAGTCTACGTCAATCAATGGATCCTGCAATGTTCATACTAAGAGAGCAATTGGTTAAGCCAACGTATTTTCTAGTCAAAACATTTCAAACATTGTTCCAAAGTGATTAAGTCGAGGACATTATCAATGTATATTAGTATTTAGCCTACGCTGATTCACTGCACAACAGATCCCACACCCATTTTTAACCCATCAAGTTTTGAACATGGAATGAATGAGATAGTTTGTAGGAACTAGGAAAGGTAAAGCCTAAATAGCTACCTAGCATGGTGCTGTCATTGAACCTGCATTTGTGGAATCTGAACCAATGGAAATCACTCTAGGTGAACTCTGGTATGGTGAAATCGTACCACAAGTTTCTTCATTTGAGCCTGGAGTTCTTTGTCGATGCCTAGACACCTTTATTCCATACACTCTGTTAGTTGGCACAGCACAGAACCCATAGTGGCTCTATGTTGGCAGGTGAAAGTTGTGCATGCCATTGCTGTCTCTAAAGCTTTCCAGGCCAAATTCACATCGAACTCTCCTCAAATCCTTCGATACAAAATAGTTGTTAAATCCCATTCTGGAACTCAGGGTTCACCCACTGCACTGTGGACAAGATCATCAATTTCTATGATTGCAGGTTGGCTAGTAAAACTCTCAAAATCAATTTTTTCATTCAAACTTTGATAATTGTAGTACCTGCAGACCAAAAAAAAGTATTATCAAAGCACTCACTGTTCATGCATTTGTATTTATGACATGATAAAAAATCTAAGAGAACACAGAAACTTGAACATACTCTGGATCAAGATAACCCACTCTGCCCATGACCGACATTACCACACAAGTCTCATTATCACTGAAAACAACACTGGACAGACCGAAATCTGCTATTTACGCGTCCAAGTTTTTATTGCACTGCGCTTCTTAAGTGAGCTGAAATACAAATCCAATTTATCTGTGTTTAAAGTATTCTACATAACTCGACCTGATTTTATTTAAGGATGAAAGATTGAACAAAGAAGTTACATATTAACTAAACAGATTACCTTCTACAAAATTGGTCTAAGAAAACTGTGCTAGTTGAGAGAACCTGCACACAGTGAGAAGAAACACAACCTTGTACAAAAGTGTACCTCAACATATGGAAATCACTCTAGGTGAACTCTAGTATGGTGAAATCCTGGAGTTCTTTCTCGATGCTTAGACACCTTCATTCCATACATTTTGTTAGTTGACGCAGCACAAAACCAACCATGGTGGCTCTATGCTGGGAGGTGGAAGTTGTGCATGTCATTGCTGTCTCTAATGCTTTCCAGACCGAATTCACATCGAACTCTCCTTGAATCATTCGTTCCAAATTCGTTGTTAAATCCCCATTCTGGATTCACCCACTCCACTATGTGGACAAGATCATCACTTTCTATGATTGCAGGGTGGCCAGAAAAACTGTAAAAATCAATTTTTTTTCATTCAACCCTTGATATAACTATAGTACCTGCAAACCAAAAAATGTAATCACAAATAAACCACTCACTGTTCATACATTTGTGTTTATAACAAGATAAAAAATCTAATAGAACACAGAAATTTGAACATACTATCGATCAAGATAACCCGCTCTGTCCATGACCGATGTCACCACACAATTTCATTATGTATACATGTCAATTTGACCAAATGGCTACTATTTGGTGTTTTAATTACAAATGCATGAAACCTGCGTGCTTCCTCAAACACCAACATTGACCATTCTCTCCTTCTCATTAAAAAAAAAAGAATTTTAACGAAATACTCCTGGTACAGTTCACTTTTAACGAAAAATCATTTTTTTACCTTTCTCTAGTACTATTGACTACATCTTTATTTGTTATTTTTCATTAAAACTAAAGTTTTTTTTTTTGAACAACTAAAGTTTTTTTTTTTTTTGAACTTTTCATTAATTTTCTTTTAATAAAATAAAATAAATAAATATGGCGTCAGTCATACAAAGTCAAGCTTTCTAAACCTCTTTTATGGACAGATACGGACTTTATGGTTCGAAGCTCAACCAACAGGTAATTTGGACCACTTAAATCGAATTCGATAATACTAATTAACTCATATGCTGCCTCACTTTACATAATCTAAAGACTTCAACGTCTCTTTCACACAAAGGGTCCAAATTTTCTAATCCTTAAGCTCTGGACACTAATGTCCGGAGGGGATCCAAATTCCTCTTTATTATCCATCTGTCAAATTTTCAACTGTTTGCTTTAGCTTGTTGTCCTAGTTTCTCTCTTCCTCTTCCTCCTCTGGCTAGCGTTTGGAGTCCGGCATCCGAATCACATGTCCATGCGGTCCTAGACACATTAAAGCTTACCTACTCTACATAATGACTCCACTCCCCTCTTCCAACACCTCCATGTTTCAGACGAAAGAATTTCTAGGTTCTTGTGTCTGAAACCCCAGAGCTACGTTTAATAGAGGAGGGGTGGGACCATAATTTGGTGTATCGTAGGCCTCACAATCAGGAAGATATAGGGATCAGGTGGTCCGGTTGCTTTAAACTAGAATTTTATCCTCAATTTGACAAATTAACAATGGCTAATTGGCTATGCCTCTCCCTCCGTATGTTGTTAATAGTGTCGATATTGTCCCATTACATGGATTGAAGAAAACCCCACATCAGGAATAATATGTATTAACAAAATATGATTCTTTATTTGAGAATTTATTTGAGAATCATAGCCGTTGGATGAGTTTACGATAGATAAATACCACAAAGTATAGATGGTCAAAAGTTCAAACATTATTGACGGATGGCGAATGTGAATGATAATTCAAGAGTAGTGAGAAAGATGATTGGTATTAAGCCTTTGGTCACTATTATCTTGAAAGTTGATGACCAAAATGACAACTGCCTCCCCTTCTTTTGGCTGCAACAGCAGAAATAGGATGCTTACATGGAACCTGCATTTGTGGAATATGAACATCTGGAAATTACTCCAGGTGAACTCTGGTATGGTGAACTCGTAACACGAGCTTCTTCATTTGAGCATGGAGCTCTTTCTCGATGCCTAGATGTACACCTCCATTTCCAAACACTCTGTTAACGCACAGCACAGAACTCTCTGCTGCAAGGTGGAAGTTGTGCATGCAATTGCTGTCTCTAATGGTTTCCAGAACGAATTCACGTCAAACTCTCCTCAAATCCTTCGATCTCAAATCCCCATTCTGGAACTCAGGAATCAGGATTCACCAACTCCACTATGTAGAGAAGATCATCATTTTCTATGATTGCAGGTTGGCCAGTAAAACTCTAAACATCAATTTTTTTCATTCAACCTTTGATAATTATAGTACCTGCAGACCAAATAAAGTAATCATAGATCACTCACTGCTCATAGATTTGTTTGTTTTTCTTAAATCAAAATTCTAAGAACACGAAATCTGAACATACTCAAGATCAAGATACCCCGCTGTACTCTTGGCTGATGTCACCACGAGTCTCACTGTCACTGGGAAAAGCCATGGACAGACCGAAATCTGCTATTTTTGCGTCCAAGTTTTCACTTAAGAGACTGTTGGCAGTATTTACATCTCTACGCACAATACGTGGATTGCACCTTTATGCAAGTAAACAGTCCTGTGAGCCAAATTTCACAATATACATAAGTTGAATTAGGCATATGAACTTGTGCAGATACATTAGCGTATGAAATAACACGAAGCACTAACCTAACGCAATATCTAGTGTTATCCGAAGTCTCATTTCCCAAGTCATATGTGAGCTTCTATCTGCATTTGCAGCCATTGACGTGACACTCCAATATTTTGAAACCCTCTGATGGAGGACAATGCTTATAAAATGTAGAACTACATACCTGAGAGAGATTCTTTTAGGTTTCCCTTAGGCATGTACTCGTATATAATATAAGTACCAAGTAGTCGGTTTCATCACAGTATCCAATAAATGAGGCCAAGTTTCTATGATGGATTCTCATCAGGAGCTCAACCTGCAGCGACAAGGAACCCATCAATCTCTAACCAACGAGACAAGGCACTTGCAATTCCAAGGAATTAAAATCCTAACTGTCAAAACTCTGTTTGGAACTCCCTAGCTCCTTCAGTTGACGATGGAGAAAGTATTTTAACCGCAACTTGAGTGCCATCTTCCAAGTAGCCATGGTATACAATCCCAAATCCTCCTTTCCCAATTTCAGTTTGAAAGTTTTCGGTGATTTCTAAAACCTCGTCACAAGTACACTGGGATTTCATTGATGCTACAGGTGTGCTACAGGTGTTTTGTTATGTTTTTCTCCATCTGCAGCTTAAGTACAAAAAGTTATGAGTTCAGACTAACTGGATAGGAATACCACTACACCATAGTAGCAGCGCCGTTTCTAACTAAATAAGTATCAAGGGTATAAAATGGTACCTGGTTTTCTTATTCTTCTCAGCTTCCAGACCAGTAAGAGCACTATAACTTGAAGGAGGGCCATTGTTAAAAGTAATGATCCAAGTATTGGAGCAACAATGTTCTTCTTGCACTTGCTTGAATCTGAGCTAAAAAGAACTTATCAGCAGATAGAAAATATAAATCTAAAGGATGCAATACCATTCGCTTTCGTTAAAGAATGCTAACCTATTCAGCACTCTCCATGAACGAAACTTGCACAGAGCAGTAGGACGAGGAAACCAGTTGAGATCTTCATCTCACTGTCTCATTGCAGCCCGTGAACTACCTGGTATTTAAAATGTGTGACAATGTCCTGACAAAAAAAACAGAAAAACGTATGACAGTGTGGATTTGTAACCTCATGCTGCACAACTTGCAGAGTACATACATGATCCTTATTACATGGGGATGCTTAGTCTACATCAATCAATGGATCATGCAATGTTCATACTAAGAGAGCAATTTGGTCAAGCCAACGTATTTTTTAGTCAAAGCATGTAAAACATTGTTCCTATTAGGGTTATGTGGTGTGATACAAGTCAGGGAGACAACCTGAAGTATTAAACAAAAGTGATTAAGTCGATGACAATATAGATGCATACTTGTATTTAGCCTACACTGATTCACTGCACAACAGATCCCAACCCCATTTTTAACCCACCAAGTTTTGAACATGGGATGAATGAGAGAGTTTGTAGCTACCTAGCATGCTGCTGTCATGGAAACTGCATTTGTGGAATCTGAACATCTGGAAATCACTCTAGGTGAACTCTGGTATGGTGAGATCATAACAAGAGTTTCTTCATTTGAGCCTGGAGTTCTTTCTCGATGCTTAGACACCTCCATTCCATACATTTTGTTAGTTGGCACAGCACAAAACCAACCATGGTGGCTCTAAGTTGGGAGGTGGAAGTTGTGCATGCCATTGGTGTCTTTATTGATTTCCCAACCGAATTCACATCGAACTCTCCTTGAATCCTTCGATCCAAATTAGTTGTTAAATCACCATTCTGGAACTCAGGATTCACCCACTCCACGATGTGGACAAGATCATCACTTTCTATGATTGCAGCCTTGCAGGTTGGCCAGTAAAACTCTACAATTCAACCTTTGATAATTATAGTACCTGCAGACAATAAAAAGTAATCATAAATAAACCACTCACTGTTCATACATTTGTATTTATAACATGATAAAAAATCTAATAGAACACGGAAATTTGAACATACTCGTGATCAAGATAACCTGCTCTGCCCATGACCGATGTCACTACACAAGTCCCATTATCACTGGAAAAAACCACGGATAGACCAAAACCTGCTATTTTCGAGTCCAAGTTTTCGTTGTACTATGCTTGCTCTCCTCTCTTAATGCAATTCTCCTATTGGATTCCCTTCTTAAGTGTAGCTGAAATACAAATCCAATTTATCTGTGATTACCGTATTCTAGATAACTCGACATGATTTTATTCAAGGATGAAAGATTGAAGAAAGAAGGTGCACAATGACTAAACAGATTACCTTACACAAAATTGGTCTCATAAAAATGTATCTGCACCATAACACCATGTGGAACATGTCTTAGAACATATTCGAATGCACATTGGACGTTATAACATATACAGAATGACCACGGATTCGTAAACAGTTGCAAATGTACTTCTATTCACTCATATTTAAGGACTAAAAAGCTTAATTTCCACAAAAGTCTAAAGTGCTGTTCCAAAAAGATTGTGAAAGCAAAGAAATTAATGTTCTTCCACGAGGCTAGAAAGTGTGATTTTGCAAACTAAATGCAACTAAGACAAGAGAACAGAACCAATCACGAATTACTGTTTCGGGAAAGAAACCTACACTTGACTGTCAGAAATTGGGCCAGTCGAGCAGATTGCTTCTTTTAATTTAGAACACAACAGTAAAATTTGGACTGGCTTTCCTACTGTCGACAGATACTTCAGGTTCCCACAACAGTGCGTAGATAGATCGTTGACACATGAAAGGTTCCGTCATCACTCTGGTAAGACCCTTCTGAATCATCCAGTGCCATTGTTGATGGTAATGATCCAAGTATTGGACCAACAATATTCTTCTTGAGCTATTTTTTGCATCTAAGTTTCCGTTGTTCTGCACTTGCTCTCCTTTCATAAAATCCAATTTATCTGTGATTAATGTATTCTAGATAACTTGACATGGTTTTATTTAAGGATGAAAGCTTTGAACAAAGAAGTTACATATTGACTAAACAGATTACCTTCCATAAAATTGGTCTAATAAAACTGTGTAAGTTGAGAGGACGTGCACACAGTGAGAAGAAACACAACCTTGTACAAAAGTATATCTGCACCATAACAAGTAACAACCATGCGCAACATGCCTTAGAACATATTTGAACATTATAACATATACAGAATAACCGCACACTCGTAAACAGTTGCAAAAAAAATTAATGTTCTTCCACGAGCCTAAAAGACAAGAGAAGAGAACAAATCATGAATTGCTGTTTCGGGAAAGAAACCTACACTTGACTCTGGGAAATGCCAGAAATTTTACGCAACAGTAAAATTTGGATTGGCTTCCCCAGTGCCGATAGATACTTGAGATTCCCACAACGGTGAATAGATAGATGGTCGATTCATGACAGGTTCCGTCATCACTCTGGTAAGAGCCTTTTGATTCATCAAGTGACCATCATATAATTCTGCAGAAAACAAGAGTGAATGAAGAATTTTGAACAAAATATACATGCATAATTGATTGGAGATAAAAATAAGGGCTCCAAAAATAAAATTACCTCCGAAATGGAATGTGAGAAATCTTATACCATTCTGGGCCGCTGTCCTCGGCGCATCTTTCTTTGAGATGGGGACACATGAAGATCTCTAGCTTATGTAATTTGGTTAGGCGTTGCATAGCTTCGACCGTAGGCAGATGCATCAGGTTCTCACATTGCCCAATTTCCAACTGTGTAAGAGATGTGAGGTTGCCCAACCACTCTGGAAGAGCCTCCAGACCATCGAATTTCCAAATTTCCAACATAGTTAGAGAAGCAGAGTGTTGAATTTGCTGAGGCAGAGACTTGAGCTTAGGCCACCCCTTCAATTCTAATACTTTCAGTTTCGATGGGACCTGAAAATCCGGGAAAGAATCGAGCTCTTGGCAGAAGGCACCGAGAGACAACACTTCCAAACGAGACAGAGAGTGCAGCCCCTTGGGCAAATACATCAGGTTCTTACATGCACAAATTCTCAACACAGCAAGAGATGTGAGGTTGCCCAACCACTCTGGAAGAGCCTCCAGACCATCGAAACCATCAATGCACAAATATGTTAGAGAAGCAGAGTGTTGAATTTGCTGAGGCAGAGACTTGAGCTTAGGCCACCCGTACAATTCTAATTTATTCGATGGGACCTGAAAATCCGGAAAAGAATCGAGCTCCTCGCAGAAGGCACCGATTTCCAACTTTTCCAAACGAGATAGAGAGTGCAGCCCCTTGGGCAAATATTGTAATTTCCCACATTTATATAATTCCAAACGAGATAGAGATTGTAAGCTGGACACGTTGTGATCCGCCAGAGATATCAAATTGTCGCAGCACCAGACACTTAATTCAGTGAGGGACGTGAGGTTGTCTAAACTGGGAATAGCCTCTAGATTAGGACACTCCCGGACACGCAAATGGGTAAGAGATGTGCAGTATGCAAGCCCACTCGGTAGCCTTATTAATCCACCACATTCCCAAATCACCAACTCAGTGAGGGACGTGAGGTTGTCTAAACTGGGAATAGCCTCTAGATTAGGGCAACTGCTGACACGCAAATGGGTAAGAGATGTGCAGGATGCAAGCCCACTCGGTATACTTGTTAATCGACCGCATCTGCTAATATCCAGCTCAGTGAGGGACGTGAGGTTGTCTAAACTGGGTATAGCCTCTAGATTAGGACAATCCCATATTTGCATATACTCAAGAGAGACGGGGGTTTGTAGCCCATGACCCGACAAAGTCCTCAAATTTCGACAATCCATGATACACAGTGTGCGAAGACTAGTACAAGAATGGAGCCCACTCAGTATACTTGTGAATCCATCACAGTCTTCAATTCTCAATTCACGGAGGGATGTGCAACCGTTTAAAGACAAGTCCCCCTCGAGAGTAGTGCATCTCTCAATAACCAAATCACGGAGTGAGGGCAGACTCTGAATTGAAGTGCATCTGAGCTTTGGGCAACCAACTATTTTCAACTTCTGAAGAGACTGGGATGGTGAAATTTGGAAGGATTCTAAATTGCCGCAATCCTCAATTTTCACCGTCTCAAGTGAGGGGCAATATTCTAACCCACAACACAAGCTCAACAATTTCTCACAGCTCCTAATTCTCAAATGACGGAGATTGGTTACTCGACAATTTCTCATCATCCAAGATGCAAATTTAGTACCCTTGAATTTCTCAATCGTCAAGGTTTCTAAGTTGGGGTGCGGTTGGAGTCCTTCAAGAATATCCTCGTCAAGAAAGTCAAGAAAATTGCCATATCTTTCTTCCCCCCATTTTAATATCAATTTTCGTATGTTTGCCTTTTCCACTAATTTTGATTTCATTGCTTCTTCCTTGTCCCTCACAAATTCCAATGATCCAATAACTAGTTCCCCTTTCAGTTCATTTAACCCACCTAGCTCATCAAGTCTATGACGTCTTGCTCTATCCAATTTAAAACAAGGTAGCGTTTGCAGATGAGTCAATCTTGTCATCCCAAATGGAACTTCCACATCCTCGTCGAAATAAACATGTCTCAAGTTGATCAAATTTTCCAATTCCCTAGGAAACGTTTTAATGTCTATATATGACATTCTTAACGTCTCAAGATTATAGAGCTTGCCAATAGATTTGGGGAGTTCTTTTATTCTTGTACAGGAAATGTTAAGATACCTCAAGCGTTTCAACTTTCCAATTGAGATGGGCAACTCCTCAATTTCAGCATAGAATAAATTCAACGTCCGTAAATCTCTGAACCTTTGAAAGGTGTTACTAGGGACCTTGCAATCAACAAACAACGACCGCAATCTCTCAACACTCCCTTTTGGAATTCTTTCAATTGTAGTGGAAGAAATATGCGCAACATGCTGAATCTCAATTTCATCATCATCCATCTGATCCAAGTCTCGCATCAAGCTTTCAGATTTGAATGCTTTTTCTGCAAGATCATGCACCAGATCGTGCATCTTGCAAATGGTAGTGCCGTACTCTTCTCTAGCATCTTGAAATAAAGAGTTTTGCAATAGAATATTAAAATATTCATTACCTATATCCTCCATACTTATGTTGGGAGAAGAATGGAGATATCCTTGAGCCATCCAGAGCTGGACCAACTCATCTTTTTCAATTTCAGAATCTTTCACAAACATTGAGCAATATGCAAAACATTGCTTCAATGATGACGGTGTTAAATTATCAAAACTCAACTTCAAGACCGACATGATTTTCTGATCTTCATTTGGTAATTCCCATATTTTACTTTCTAGAATTGACGACCATTCACGCCTACTATTTTTAGAACGCATTAGGCTTCCTAAAACCTGTTGATACATAAGTTAGTTAGTTTCTATATATTTTATAATATAAAAAGGTGATTAGCAAAATAACAATCCCAAATTATAGCTTCATTGAATTTTGAATAGAGTGATGAGAAAAACAAAGATGCATTAAACTCAACTTCGTTTTGTATCGATCAAAATTACAAGATTGCTCTCCAATATTTTTGCTTGTTAGAAGAGAAATACCAAGGAGACTTGCGAGCCAAGTAAGAATTAGTCTTGGAATTAAACTCAAAGATACTTGGTTAGATCATTTAAATATAAGTGTTAATTTAGTACTTATGATAACCGAGTAATTGGACAATTTGTAACAATGCACTAGGAAGGTAGTATTTTGAAGGAGCGTTTTGATCCACATTTTTTTATAGCAAACTATAAAGAAACATTAAATTTACACAGCCGCGCGGTGAGCATAGAGCAAACTATTCTTTCGCCTTTTACTAAAGAAACACTAAATTTGATCCAACGGTTATACGACTTCGGATTTGGGTGATCTTTTATAAAGATGATATTTGAGAAAAAACATAAAAATAGACGGTTAAATCGTTGAAATATACAAACATATATATACATATATATATATATTATAAACAAATTGATCCTTTAAAAGCTCATTATTATGTTTTTCATGCAATTTTCTTTTTAAAATGTTCGGACAAAATTAAATATACCAAGTTAAGGTTTTTTATAATGGCGATTCTTTTGATTATTCAATTGTACTTATATTAGCAAACTAAAATATTTTAAGTTCAACTCATATGAATGAGGATAACGTTTTGAATTTGTATGAGTTCGAAATCATACTCAAACATGACCTAGCGCAATTCCCGTTAACAGTAGAATAGTAAAAATCAGTCATACATTACCCTAATTCTGCAAACTAATCCTTTATGGAGAAAGCCACCAATCTATGTCTTCGACTGGCGACCCATTTTTGTGTGTAATTAATGTCTCATATTACAAACTTATTTCTGAACTACTCTTTAATCGTTTAATACCTATTTTAGGTAAACGTATTTGACAAAACCAAGATGTTTTTTTTCCCATTCGATTGATTAATTCAATATGGGATATCAGAGTAATGCTAGAGAGACCAACTACTTCAATCATATTCATAGACCACATGATGTGTTAGTTGATGGTTGGACTCATTATTCAAATCATTAAAGAAATATTCCAACTATCAATCGCTACATCATGTGGTCTACAAAATATGGTTTCCCTACTCCCTAGCATAAAATTGCAAAGAGAAACTTGATATGAAAAACAATTTGGGTCATAATCGTTATCAATTAGCATCATCTTTCTCTATGATTAAAACAATTAGGCTTTAATGACACTTGGATTAAATCTTATTGGGTTTGAGAGTCCTGTTTTCCTAGACTTCAATGACTAAGAAAATGATTGTCACTCACCATTAGATCTTTAATCCAATAGTACAGGAAAAATACAACAAAAAATTTAAATGAGCACCAACCATTAGATTAAGATCGAATGGTGGGTTACCATCATTTTCTTGGTAATTGTATTATAGGAGAACAATTCTGTTGGGTTTGATAGGGTTTCTTCTGTTTGTGTAGTTAATTTGCTATTCAATCGTATTGACCTCAAACCTCTGTGGCTAAAAGAAATAGAGGATTCAAAGCCGAGTCTATGTTTTCTCCTTTAAGAAAATTTAGAGTAATACTGTTGATGTAATCAAATTTACTCCCTTATTTGTATAGTTTATACTTTAACATTAGTTTATACGACTTTATGCATAACATTTGTTTATATATAACATTTTTTTATATAGCATTCTTTTATTCGTCGTCTTAATCCATTTTTTTTATATATTTATGTTACTAAAATAAAAAAACCAAATAAAAGATAGCAAGGGGGAATATGACAATAGACATACCTTTGCCACCAATGGTACACCAGCACACTTTTCAGCTATCGCCCTTCCAATGCCCTCTTGATCTGAATCTAGAGAACGAGCATTACCGTTTGGTAATGCTTCACCCTTTAATATGGACCAGCAATCCTCCTTTGACAGGAGCTCCAAATCACACTTCGGCATTGTCCCCATGATTGATGCAACCTTTTCACTGCGGGTAGTAACAATGGTAATGCTTCCGGGAGCAGAATTGAGCATCGACAAACAATCCGTAAAACTGCTCCATAAATCCTCAGCTTCATTCCAAACATCATCGAGTATCAGCATATATCTCTTCCCTTTCAACCTTTCTTTGAGGTTATTCAGCAATGCTTCCTGACTTGTAAATCCTGTCCTGTTCGAGTTAAGGGATTCTAACATCCGATTTAGAATCGAATTAACGTCAAAAGGGTTGGATACACACACCCACATTTTTTCCTGGAAATGTCCACCAATGGCATCATCGTTGAATATTGATTTTGCCAAAGTCGTCTTTCCGAGTCCTCCCATTCCCACAATGGCCTTAACTGAGAGGTACTCTTCCTGATTCTTGGACTCGATCAAGGTTGCAATGATATTCGACACAGTCTTCTCCCTTCCAATGATCTTCTCATCCTGACGGAAGCTTGAGACGGTTTCTCTGTTCCTCATAATTGGTGGAGGGTTTTGATCTACTCTCCTTGCAACCAAGTGAATCCGAGATGCATCACCCTTGAGAACCGCCAGTGACGCGTTGATGTTCTTAATCTTGTGTGCCATCTTTTGACGAAATAAAATGGGATTGGAGAGCGAAAAGAAGTTAAGTACCTTCTTCTTCATGTGGTTTTGAATTTCTGCTTTACGACGGAGAACTTCGTAGTTGAAGTCCGCCAAGACGTCATCGGCATCATGAGCTACGTCTTTCAGTTTCTTGACCCAGTTTCTGACTGCCACGCCCCGATCATGTGGTTGGTGGGCAACATCGCCTAAGTACTCTTCAATTTCCTCTAACGATACAGCAAGCTCAGTTGCTTCTTTTTTGAATCCTCGGAAAAGACCGATTTCTTGAGCAGCAAGTGAAGCGACCGACTTCAGTATTCCCTCCACCGGATAAGTGATGAGACCTTCGAGCACATCCATACTCGCGCGACAAAGGGAGATTAGAGAGTAGAAAGCAGAGAACTGGGAGAAAGCCAAGGAAGGACACAAGAAGAGCGAATAAGATGAATGAAAGGCTTAACAATAATTCAAGAAAATGCGGTATAAGAAGAAAGGACCCCTTATATTGACGCCACTTTACACCTGTGAGCGTCAACATAATGTTCAGGAGCAATATTAACCCTTCTTATCAGCAAAGATTCTTTCTAAACAACTTTAGTCAATAGTGGAGGCCGACTTTAATAAAGTAATGATGATTGAATTGAAAAGATAAAAAAGAATATCATATTATTTAATAGTATGATCTAGTGGTTTATTTATTTATTTGTAAATGAAAGATATTAGATTTGATTTTTATTAAAGAAAAAGTTGAACAACATTATTGTTAAACTCTCACATTTTCTCTTAATAGAGGTAATATTGTTTGTAGAAAAAAAAAAAAGATAAAAATATAAACCCATTTTATTAGCAAATGTGCTCTAAAAATTAATTATCTGGAATTATTCATATAAAAGATAAAAAGATAGAAGATGTGGATAAGAAGATGAGAGAAACATATCGAGATGACAGGACCCCTATAATTGATGCCACTTTACACCTGTGAAGTTGGCCTGGTGTGTCTGAACACTTTTCACGCGGCGACTCATTTATTGGATTAAATTATTTTGATTAGTCAACATTTATTGGTCTTCCATGGATTTTTGTCAGGACTTGGTGCTGATGACTATTCAACCCTACCCGGTCCTGTCACTTCATCTTCAACATGATTTCGCATAGGCAGTGGTATTTACATATTTAACTTTATTTTTCATTCTCAATTTTACTGAATGAATTGAAAAAAAATAATTATACAAAATTAACAAAAATGTATCAGAAATAAAAACAGTTGTGTAAAAAGATTTTCACATAAAATGTGTTTTCTTTTACACAATCGAGCTAGAAACTTATCTCTTGTACATCGAATTGACTAGTAATTTACACTCATATTTCTACATATTTCATTGACTATGGTAAACCTAAACCTAACAAGAAAATGTGGTAGCTATTACAATCGAATGCTAGGAATTCGTCTCCAACACTACACATAAGCGTTTAAATCGGTCTTGATTTTAGCAGTTTATAAATACATCAAATCCAACGAAATCAAACCAAACTAATTATAGTTTGATTTAGTTCAACCTAAAATTGCATTTTTTTCATTATAAAAGTCATACCAAACTTCTTAGATTGATTTTTATACATCGATATATGTACATAGCTAAAAGTTAAATCAAAACTTTTTGGATTGGGGTGTAGTATAAATTTGTATCGAACTCGTTATTCATGAAATTCAAACTTAAGACCTATTATTTATAAGTAAAAAAAAATACCGTTAAATCATAATATTAAATGATAACCTCTTGTTTGGTTTAGTTTGAACAATATTTTCATACAACAATATATTTACATTAAATTGAGATAAAATGGACAAGAATGCTCTCTGGATCCCTATTTAGGAACTTCCACACCTATCTCTGAGAGCTTATTTAAAGATTTTAAAGAAATATCCGGATCTTTGAAAGAATTTTTTTTTTTATGAAAAGTTCTTATAGTGTAATTTTCAGATTAATATAAAAACAAAAATATTGAAAATTTATTATTCATGTATGGAAAAACTAAAAAAGTTATCTCTACTCTTAACTTTTCAACAATTAAAAAACAAATACGTGAAAAACCAAAATGAAAATTTCACGTGGGTGGGATCAACAAACAAGGTAAAGGACAAAAAACCAGCTGGTGTGGGCCACTTTTCTGCACAAAATCAACAGAGGCGCACTATACAATTTTCACATTTGAGATTTTTTTTTTGAAGTATTTAGCGAGATTTTATATATTGAAATACCTTTCGACAAAAAAAAAAATATTAGAATATTTTAAAGACTTTAATTTCGACTCTTAAAAAACTTTTTGCCTTCATATTTAGAGATTGCCCTGTTATAAATACTTTGTTTAGGTTCTCTATTGGAGAGAGTCTAACATGACAAAAAAGTGAAAACAAAGCAAGACCACATAAATATAAATTCCTTTTATCTGTAATTTTTTCGACAACTTTAGATGATAGTGTAGACCCAACTATAACAAAGTAAATTAAAGATATTTATAAAAAAAATAATAATAATAACAACTTCATTAGTATATTCAAAAGTGTATGTTCGATAAGGAGATTCAAATTAAATACGTATTCGCTCTTCAGTGCTAATGAAAGTTATCAGATAAAAAAACCTCCAAGTAATTGTAGACGATTAGAATTCATGGAACGACTATACAAATTCTGCATATGTCATTTGGTATACAAGTTGATCACTACGTCTATTTTCAGTAATATCTTGTTTACAATTTGTTTGGATTTGCAGATCCTCCATCTTCTAAGATAGAGGAAAATTTTCCAACACTGCCTTCCTTGTAATTGCTGTAATGAGATGAGTTGTTGTTTTCATGGGGCAGGTGCTAATGAATCCTATAGCTATTGGACCCCATCCCACTGGTGTTTGGCATCGGTGGCACCATTGTGTTTGGCAATCAATGCAAAAAAGTACAATAATTTAAGTATCAAACAAAATGTAAATTTCGTTTTAGAATCAGCTATGATGAATGAAATAATTACATAAAAGTAAATAAAAAAATAGCTTGACCTAATATAGATATTTCATATCCAAAATGTCCTTACGATTAAAACTAAGTTGTAGCAATGAGCTTTTCATTAAACCCCTCCAAAATTTATTGATTGAATAATATATAAGCTCACAACTCTAACACTTAGACTTAATACAAAATTACTGAAAATAATACCCTAAAAAGAGAGATTTCGACTTAAAAAGTTCAGACATCACAGCAAAGCATTGGGTTGAATTTGTGACATTGTTCTTTTTGAAACGCCAGTTCTACAAATAAATATCATCATGAATTAATGATAACAACTAAAATTCTCCTTTAAAGCAACATGGGCAAGTTCATGAGCAGCATGGTACTTGGTTACATGAGAGTATTTCCTTTTTAAACTGTGACATATCACGATTGTCCGTACTTAAGAATTTCTTACGTACCAAACAATTTATGTTTGAGTATGAGAATTTTTAGATGTTCTTAGGTATTAGATTTTGTTATCACACATTCAACTGTATCACAATATTAGATTTTCGTGATTGCACGTTCAACTATACCACATAACTCAACTGAACCAAAGAAGTATAGTAGACTTTTGGGAATTTCTTTATTATTTATTTTAAACAAAGATCTAACTGTACCAACTTGACACACCCCGACCGAGATCGGAGCGTGCTGGCCGTCACACAAAGGTGACGTAGCCATGTGCACGTGCGGAAGCTAATAAAATAATATAAAAATACGAATAATTCAGAACTAGCATACAAGGTACTAATATAAGTGCTAGTAAGTGATATACAAAATCAGAGCAGGTCTAAAGCAGTCCAAACAAAAGACGATAACAATAGTACGCCCGAAGGCGGCCCTACAAAAGGGAGTGTCTGTCAGAACGCCGAAGAGCCCTCAAAGGAAACCACCGCAACGGCTAAGCAACTAGAACCTGGAGGGGCGCAAAACAAAAGCGTGAGTGGGCAAAAACAAAGCTCTTTGAAAACCATTTAGCAAAATACAATCTAACCCCTCGCCGTAAAACCTGTATACTTCCCAGAAAATAAACATATGTACGTATGTATAAACATGCACAACATGCTCAAGGGTATGCCAATCATGCTCAAGATATGCCATGCCAAAGCCTCAATATGAATGTAAGTGCCCGGGGATAAATCATATCAACATCATAACATCTGGCAGCCGGAGTCACCTAACGTGACCTGTACGGCTGCATCTAGAGCTCAAATCTCAACTCGAAAACTGAACCTGCCCACGAGTTGGAACCACTCAAGGTGGTCTGTACGACAGGCCTGGGTGTAACATATATGTATACGCTCTAGTGCTACGATCACGTGAAGACTGTGCGACTAATCGCGGGTCACCTACGAGTCGGAACCACCTAATGTGGCCTGTACGACGGGCCTATGCACCTAACTTGGATCCAAGCTGAGCGTGTGGTGCGGGAGGTGAACATCACGTGAAGGACTGTGCCCTACTCTGGGCGGGAGCACTAACACCGGGGGTGCAGGTTATGAGCTCTCTAGGCACCTCAACCACTACTGAAACATAAACGTGAATGTCACTTACCTGGCACTTACCTTTGCGTCCACAGCACCCAATATGCATATGTATATGTATGCCACTAATAATGCATGCAATGATGCGTAAACGATAATAATATAGTGCATGGCATAATGTAAATAACCCTTTTTAATCAATTTCTGGGAATATAATTGTATATAGGTATATACGGAAAACAAAAGCGCACTCACTGATACGTGGAAGGGTCGTAGCCCCCTTGCCTCGCGTGACCACGCTCGTCCTCGGGGTACGTGTCACCTAAATGCGAAACAACTATAAAAACGTTAACTTTAAAGCACATAACCCGTTTCTCGTAATAACTTCTCATACATTGCTCAAAATGGACAAATGAATATACCAACGTGCTCTACACAACCTCAGGATCACAACCATATTTTTAAAATAATTTTTGGACCCCGCACGCGCCCCCACGCGCCAAGACAGGCACGGACCCACGCGCCCCCACGCGCGGCCACGTGCCAGGCACACTGACGGTGTCAACAGACGCCGTCAGGAATATTCCGTCAAACTGACGGAATATTCCGTTAAACTTAACCCCTGCCGTCAGGAATATTCCGTTAAACTTAACGGAATATTCCTGCTTCTTCTCCGGCCAGTCCCCGACGCCGGGGCCGTCGCCGTCGCCAGCACCGTCGCCGGAAAACCTGCAAATCGCTATAACTCTCTCGTTTTTCCACCTTTTTCCACGTTTCTTGCACCAAATTAAAGCCCTAAACTAGTAGAACACAACTATACACATTTTAAGGTCTAAAACTCACTAGATTATACCTGTGCAAGCTTCCCAAAACCGGCCAACTCCACAACCAAGGATCCTGACGTCCAAAATCGTCCAACGAGCTACTCCGACGCTCCTGGGAACCTCACAAACACAACTACGAGCTCAGAAAACCCAAAAACTTAATGTACAACTTTTGCATGAACAGTACTCGAATCGGCCATCGTCGAAACGACGTGAAAACGAAGGATTTCTCACCTGAAAATGGTATGGCTGAGCTCGCCTCGACCTCACGAGTCGAATGGTGTAGTTGGTTCCTTCGATCTGTGATGGTTTGAGTGTTTTTGATGTTTGTCCGTACGTCGAAGGAAGAAGAAGAAGAAGAAGAAAGGGAGAGAGAGAGAGTCACGGGACAGAGACAGAGAGAGGGTGAAGAGAGACAGTGTCTGTGCAGGTGTGTGTGTGTGGCCCAACACATGCCACCACACACAAAACAACCCCACAACGTGACGAAAAACACACTAGGGGCAAAATTGTAATTTCATACGTACGTTTCGATATTTCCGGGACAGGATGTCACAAACTACTCCAGACGTGACATCTTTGAAATTGTGGTACCTGAATTGGAATTCAAGATAAAGGGGAAGTATCTATGAAATCCTAATCTGGCCTTGTTTCCACCTTTGGATTTCTGTTTTCCTGACATGTGAGTGATAAGCTTTGTGATCCGACGATGGAAGATTTGTCAACAACATGATAGGGTTTTAAGTCATTGATTTGGACTTGGATAATTGTTATGATTAGTTTGAATGCATGAAGTAGGGTTTGTTGGAAGTATTATTAGAGATGGAATAATGACATGAAACTAATAATAATTTCTGATGTAATTTGTTAATTTTCTGCCACCGATTTTTTGGAAGGTAGCAGCGTTTGCCTTTTTATTACTTGTTGAATCTACCCGCTTCTGCTGATTGAATTCACGAAAAATAAATTTAATTACAGAGAAACTATGCACCAAATCATAAAACTTAAATGGATAAAAAAGCTTAACAACGCACTAAACAAAGAATTTCAAACAATAGTGTAGGAGCCAGCAAAGTTAAAGCCTAAATAGCTGCCGAGCAAATGGAGCTGTCATGGAACCTGCATTTGTGGAATATGAACATATGGAAATCACTCCAGGTGAACTATGGTATTGTGAAATCGTAACACGAGTTTCTTCATTTTAGCCTGGAGTTCTTTCTCGATGCCTAGACACCTCCATTTCCAAACATTGTGTTGATTGGCACAGCACAAAAACCATGCTGGCTTTATGTTGGGAGGTGAAAGTTGTGCATGCCATTGCTGTCTCTAATGCTTTCCAGACCGAATTCACATCGAACTCTCCTCGAATCCTTCGATCCAAAATAGTTGTTAAATCCCCATTCTGGAACTCAGGACTCACCCACTCCATATGTGGTCAAGATCATCACTTTCTATGATTGCAAGTTGGCCAGTAATTAGCTCTAATAGAACTACCCCATAACTATAAACATCAATTTTTTATTCAACCTTCCATTATGAAACCTGGCGGCTCCGCTGTCTGTTGCAGCTGCTCTTATGGTTTTCGATGTGTGGATGACAGTACCCCCACTGTCCGGTGAATCTGTAGGTGGCATGGACCTAAGTGCCTCGTCCCCTACTGTGATGAGCTGACCAGCGGATCCCTTCTCGGTGTAGTCTAGTTGTGTTCCACTCGCCTTACGTGCACCGTGGTGGTGCTGTTGTTTTGGCTAGATTGGTCTTCGCCTTTGTGCGATGTGTGATGTAGTCTCATCTGACTTGATGTGATTTCGCTCTAACGCGATGACTTTATATGACCTCGTTATTCAGCGATGACTATTGTGGCTGCTTGTATTTCTTTATTGCGGCTATCGTTTATTGTGACATATCTGTATTGGTAGCACTTATGCGCTTGGCTATTGTATGTTTACTCTTATTTATCTGTTTGTGCAAATTCATTCCAGATCAATTTATTGGTTACTGGAGCAATGTACCCAATGACACCCTTGTAATTGTTTGTGTTGATTAATGAAATACTACACTATCGTTTCTTGTCAAAAAAAGAAAAGAAAAAAAAAGTAATCATAAATCGCTCATAGCTTTGTTTTGTTTTTTTTTTATATGACCAAAATTCTAAGAACATGAAATCCAAACATATTCGGGATCAATATACCCCACTGTACCCATAACCGATGCCACAACATGAATCTTATTATCATTGGGAAAAACCATGGACAGACTGAAATTTGCTATTTTTGCATCCAAGTTTTCGCTTAAGAGAATGTTGGCAGTGTTTACATCTCTGCGCACAATACGTGGATTGCATTATTTATGCAAGTAATGCAGCCCTGTGAGCCAAATTTCACAATATACATGGGTTGAATTAGGCACATGAACTTACGCAAATATATTGGCGATCAAAATAACACGAAGCACCAACCTAACGCAATATCTAATGCTATCCGATGTCTCAGTTCCCAAGTCATATGTGAGCTTTCTATCTGCATCTACAGCCATTAACATGACACTTCAATATTTTGAAACCCTTTGCTGGATGACAATGCTTCTAAAATATAGAACTACATACAGGAGAGAGATTCTTTTAAGTTTCCGTTAGGCATGTACCCGTATTTAAGTGCCAAGTTGTTGGTATCATCACAATATCCAAGAAGTGAGGTTAAGTTTCTATGATGAATTCTCGGCAAAAGCTCAACCTGCAGCAACAAGGAGCTCATCAATCTCTAAAACCATCTCCAATTTAAGGGCTAAAATCTCATAAGATAGCCTCATATTTTCAACTAGTCATCTATACGTTTGAGAGTAGTCAGTTTTTTTTACTCCAACGTGTAAAAGATCTATAATTCCCACCCTCAACTTTATAATTTGTTAAACTTTGTATTTCGTTGTTCTTCTTTTTTTTTTGGCTAATAATTTTGGAATTAGTTGTTGTATAATCAATCTTGTTTTAGCTTTACAAAAATTTTGATGTAAAAAGATTCAAATTCTGAAGAAGAAAAAAGAAGAAATTTTGATAGCGAAATATGTGAAAATTGAATTTTTTATGGATTAGCAAACAAATGGATGGAACTTTAAAGAGTTTTGAAGTAATTTTGGTGTTGGACCTGAATGAGATTAATTAATCATATTATTTTGACCGTTTTTGAGCTGTTGAATTATTTTATTACCGTTAAAATTGATTAAATTGAATTTGAATCGTTGGATTTAAAAATAGAAGTAGCTGGGCTCACCACATTGGATCAAAACCCAAGAGAAGTGTCAGCTGGATTTTGAAAAGAGATCTTCTCCGGATCTCTCCCACCAAAGCCTAAGAATCCAGAGATCTAGGACATTGAAATTTAATCCAACAGTTACAAATAGAATGCTCTTTTAAAAGCTATAATAATTGCAACCGTTGTATCAAATTTCAATAGTTCAGATCTTCGAATTCCTATGATTTGTGGGTGAGATTCGGAGTAGATCTCTGTCCCTAAATTTTAATGGCGCGCCAATCTAGGTCTGGGACCATTGCTTTCCATGTGCTCGCCTGCAAGGAATTCCTCCACCCTATGCTGCTGACTCGCGTGAGGCCCGCGTGGGCTTGTTTCACGTGCTGGCGCATAAAATCTGGGGGCCTTGGCCCACTTGAAAACTTATCCCCCCGGGGGGGACCCGCAAACCCAAAATCCCCTTTTTCCCACCCTCAAACTACATTCCTCAGAGCTGTTTTGGGCCGAAATTTTTGATTTTTTTTTTGGTTCCCCTTTGAAACAACCTAACCAACAAGACAAGGCATTTAACTTGCATTCCGAGGAATTAAACTTTAACTGTCAAACCTCTGTAGATGACAATGGAGAAAGTATTTTAACCGCAACTTGAGTGCCATCTTTCAAGTAGCCATTGTACACAATCCCAAATCCTCCTTTCCCTATGCCAATTTGAAAGTTTTCGGTGATTTCTAAAACCTCGTCATAAGTAAACTGGGACTTCTTTGATGCTAAAGGTATTTTGTTACGTTTTTCTCCATCTGCAGCTTAAGTAGACAAAAAGACATGAGTTCAGACTAACTGGATAGGAATGTCATTACACCATAATAGCAGCATCCGTTCTAACTGAATAAGTATCAATGGTATAAAATGGTACCTGGTTTTCTTAGTCTTATAAGCTTCCATGCCAGTATGAGCACTATAACTAGAAGGAGGGCCACTGCTGATAGTAATGATCCAAATATTGGAACAATGTTCTTCTTGCACTTGCATGAATCTGAGCTAAAAAAAAACTTACAAGCAGATAAAAAATATAAATTTGAAGGATGCAATACCATTTGCTTTCGTTAAAGAAAATGCTAACCTATTCGGCACTCTCCATGAACGACTCTTGCACAGAGCGGTAAGACGAGGAAACTAGTTGAGATCTTCATCTCTATTTGTCTCATTGCAGCCCAAGGACTACCTGGTATTTAAAACCTGCGACAATGTAGCTTTGTAACCTAATGCTGCACAACTAGCACGGCACATACATAATCCTTATTTCACGGAGATGCTTTAGTCTGCATCAATCATTCGATCATGCAATGTTCAAACTAAGAGCTATTTGGTCAAGCCATCGTACGTATTTTCTAGAGTAAGCATTTCAAACATTGTTCCTGTTAGGGCTAGTGTGGTACAACCGTACAAGTCAGGGACACAACCCAAAGTACTTTTTATTTTATTTTAAATTTGGCCGCAAAGTCCATCCCACTCTAGGATTGCTATCATGGAAGTGACTTTGAGGAGAATTTATTGATAAACAAGAAAAATACAATATGTCAAGGGGGATATGGGGCCAAACTTAGACCATTAAAGAATTCATAACAACAATTCAAAACCTCTTTCAGCAAAACCTATAACAAGGAAGGTTAGAAAGGTGAGAAATAAGTAGCTGCAGCACAAGGAGGGCATGAATCCCACTAATGGACACCGGGGTGATCAACACCATGATTGGCCAAACAATCAGCAACTTGATTACCCTCACTAAAAATATGAGAAATCTGAACCTGCATGGAGGATAGTAAAACTCGACAGTTATGCTAACTGACCAAAAGTCTCCAAGGGATAATGTCAAAGAAGGTGAAGATGATGAAAGAAGATATGAACAACTAGTGAGGAGTCACATTCAATCCATAAGGAATGCCAACCTTTATACCAAGCTAAAGATACAACATGAATAACAACGCGTAATTCGGCATCCAAAGAAGAGGCCAAGCTTATTGAACCCGTAAAACAACCAAGAGAATGACCCGTAAAATCCCAAAAGATACCACCAAATGTAGCCACACCAGGGGAACCTCTTGCAGCACCATCAATATTTATTTTGATCCAAGATTGAGAAGGCGAGCGCCACAACAACTCAATAATTTTTGGAGCCTTAGTAGGACGTCCACAAACACCAATAGAATGAAGAATGCAAAGCTCTTTCACAAAATTCTTCATATAGCAGGAATTGAGAGAATCAATTTCAAGGAGTTGAAATTTAATCGCCCTTACAACATAATTGATGGAAACAACCTCCTCATGAAAACGAACAGCGTTGCAAGCATGCCAACTAGAATAAAAACTCAAAGTATTTGATCAAAATGACTAAGTCGAGGAAAATATCAATATAAACTAGTATTCGTCATACACTAATTCACTGCACAAGAGATCCCACATCCATTTTTAACCCACCAAGTTTTGAACATGGGATGATTGAGAGTCGCCAGATGCATTAGCCATGTGTTTTATTCTTAGATTTTTTTTAAGGGTAATGTTAGGAAGATCAAATTTCTAAACCAAATTTTGTTAACCAAATGATGTGGATGTTGATAATTAGATTGTTATTTAAATGTTGATTAATGTGTTTATTTTTTATTGGTGACATATCATTTGATTTACAAATTTAGTTTAAAATTTTGACCTCCCTAGTTTTTTTAAATTTTTTTTTTTTTTTTTTTAAGTTTTGATGATCGGAAACTACAAATCTATTCTATAAAGCTTATAACTTTATATATATTTTCCTACTTGCATATATAATTAAATATTGAATTAACTAACATTACTGTGTCAGGCTGCATAAAATATATTAGACAACTAGAGGGACACATTGAAGCCGCTAGCCCCATGTGTCCCTTCGTTTGCTCTGTGGACACCATTTTATTCCTTCGTTGGTGTTTTGTTGGGAAGAAGTTTAAGATTATTAAGAAACTTCAGTACAATAATAGAATTTAAAAAAAAAAAAAAAAAACAATACTTAGGTTTTTATGAGTGAGTATTTTGTTTATTCACTTTTTAATTTGGTCTAATAAAAAAATATTACGTGTTCTTTGTCTTTTAAAGTAGAATTTGGTTGCTACTTGAAATACTACTACAACCTTGATCAAATATGAATTCACGATCTGCGGACAAGCCACTATATATTGAGAACCATCAGACTTACATCAAAAGGGAAGTAACATCTTTATATGTTCTTGGTATATATGCTAACTATTGCATTTGATCATTTTGAGAACTCGCATCCTGATTTCATTGTTGGAGGACACTACGAAAGTCAGTCTAATTTGTTGATTGGCTCTGATTGCGTGATGATTATGATTAAATTGATTACAATATATAATAATTTTATATCATATAATTCTATCATTGACTTTGTTTTATTTATATTATATTTTATATTTTATATTTATATCATTGACTTTGTTTTATTTCTGTTAATATTTGAGTCTTACATAGAATTCACCGATAATTATCACTTTTAAACAAATCTCATTCGTCGAATTATTATCTATTTTTTTTATCCTTTTGCGATAAAACTGAGGTCCTATCTCTTTTACATTCATCATATTTTCTAAAGACATCTTCCAAACCCTCTAATCTCAAATTACCCTTCCCAGTTCCCTTTTAGTGGAGCGCCCTTCTTTTTCTCACTCCCTTCAAAGTGCTTCCTTTCTTTCAACTTTCATTCCCTTCATAATCTTATAAAAAGTTGCTAGACACACTTTTCCACCCTTTAGCCAAGTACATTTTGTTAATTCTTTCCTCCCCTCTTTCTCGTGAGAAATTTTTATTACGATCGGAATAATGGTACACCACATATTTTTATGTAAGTGATGGAAAATTTTAATATTTAAATTATTAACTTTTGAGTAAATTGTAGCAATGATCCTTTAACTAAAAATCCATTACCATTGATCCCTCAACTTATCAAAATGTGTAGCTATAGTCATTTTTCATCAATTTCATCAAACTTTTGTTAAAATAAGTTATGTTAGAATGACCATTTATATAATTAGAGTCTCTCAACTGATCAAAGTGTGTAATTACACTTAAGGGACCATTGCCCTAATTGAGTTAAAGTTAAGGGACCATACACACACATTCTACTATTTGTATAGTAACACATTACGTATCATCCCGTCTTCCGATCACATTGAAAAATCTCTCATTTATCGTCTCTTTTTCTGTAACGCAGAAGCCTTCCTCTTTCAGCTGCCAACATGGCCACCACCACTGAAAAATGACGACGAAGGCGATGACAAAGACACGGAGAGGCGAACATTTTCAATAGTCAATTGGTGTTTTAGGGAAAAGAATCAAAAGCTAAAACTCGTATGCTTTTATTTCTTACATTAATAAGTTTGGTTGATGCGAAATTTGGTGGAAAATATTATACCTTCGTCCTATACAAGGAATCAAATGACGTTTTGGAGATGTGTGGTTAAACTTCGACAAAGAAAAACATACCATCTCACCGGAAGTTGGAGATTCGAGATATGAGTTCGGAATTGCATTGCAGGCAGAGAGCATTCTTGCAGAAGATATAAGTTTGGGCCGTTTCTGTACTCAATTGGAGGATTTATTGTCAATCAGCGTTGAGAGCGGGTTTTCGTTTCTCCGCAGGCATCGACTGCTGGTTGTTTTGATGGTGATCCGAACTCATTTGCAAAGACTGTTAATATACTAAACTAGCTGATTTCGAATGATCCTCTCTTCATTTCGTATGAATTTCACTTGGTATTTTGTATGTGCCTAAAGCAGCAGTGATCAAAACCAAATCTAAATGAGTATGATTGTAAATATACCGGCAATATGAAAACTCAGAGTTCGCTGGTAACCTGAGGAGGAAAAACGAGCCGAAGCGCAGAAAATTATCCTAGTTGTTAAGATAATGGTCTAAAAGACAAGCTCATGAGGCTTCATGCCAGCCCTGAGAGAGAATCTCGCCGCCAAGTACGTCTTTAAGTCTGGGACAGCCTCAATGGACTTTATCAATGAAGCATCCACGCTCTTCTGATCGTCTTTCTTTCCTTGTGGGAGCACATTCTTCTCCTACAATTTGTTGGTCGGGAAAATATTAATTAATACAGAGACAACAAAAGATTTCCACTCATTCACATACTTCACATTAACCTGTAGAAGAAGCGATCAAGATAGTAGAAAAGAGATGGATTGATACAATTAAAAGGGAAACATAAAAGGATCGGAGAATCTGTACAAGAAAAATATCACGCAAAATCGGAAGACGATCATCACATTGCTACATTTAACTTTAAACTTCATGCAGACAGTACCAACAATGAAAAGCAATAATTCTAACCTCTTTCTCAGCCTCAAAAAATTCTCCCTCTCCCTTCTTCTTCTTCTTTTCAACTTCCCTAGCAAAATATTTGTCATCAAAATTTTCGACATTCAACCTAGAAATGTCAACCTTGGTAGAAGTGGCAATCACATAAGACTGATTTACACGTCTCAAAGGAACACCATTAATTTTAAGAAGCAGGCAATGGCATCATACCAGTGCTCAAGTTAGAATGGCACTCAACAAGTTTTTTTCAAGAAGCAGGCAAGTGCCCTAAACTAGAAACCCATTACCCCCACCTACTGTGGGATTGAAAAAAGAGAGCAAATACACAGATAAATGTAAACAAAATAAGAACAAATATTTTAATCAGAAGCAAGAAAGAATCATTCGAAAAACCTATGAAAGCTGAAGGCGTAAAAGGTAATTCTATAAGAAATGACTCTTGAATTTCTCATTTCTTAATGAATAAGGAATTACAACCAGTTTATATATACATGTGAAAAATAGCTTAGTAACTAATTACACCTGATTAATAGACTGATCTAGGAATTAGTTACATGGACAGCTATAACAGATTTGTAATCAAAATACAACAAAATATATATGTGCTATATGTGCCTCTTTACACCCCCTCAAGTTGAACGGAGGAGGGCCGAGGCAAAGCTTGGAATGAAGATATTGAAACCGAGCTTTAGAAAGAGATTTGGTGTGGATATCAGCAATTTGGTACTGAGTATTGAGATATTGCACTTGAAGCAGCTTGGCAAGAACAAGTTCACGAATGTAATGATAATCAATTTCCACATGTTTTGTACGAGCATGAAATACTGGATTTGAGGCCAGAGAAATAGCAGAAACATTGTCACACCAAAGAGTAGGAATGGTAGTGAGGTGAAGAGCAACATCTCGGAAAATCTTACATATCCAGGTGAGTTCAGCTGTTGTGTGGGCAAGGGATCGATATTCAGCCTTTGTAGAAGAGCGAGCAATAGTAGGTTGCTTTTTGGCACTCCAACTAATCAAGTTGCTGCCCAAATATATACAATATCCACTGGTGGACCTGCGATCAAACACACAACCTGCCCAATCGGCATCAGAGTAAGCAGTAAGATGCAAGGGACTCTTCTTAAACCACATTCCTTGATCAAAGGTTCCTTTTAAGAACCGTAAGATTCTTTTAACTGCTTGAAAGTGGGAATCCCGTGGATAGTGGAGGAATTGACAGACTTGATTCACGGCAAAGGAAAGATCATGTCTTGTCCAAGTTAGATACTGTAATGCCCCGACGATAGACCTGTAGTCTTTAGGATCAGCCAAAAGATCTCCAACATGATCAAGCTTCTGAGGTACGAGAGGAGTAGAACAGGGCTTATAACCTGCCATGTTTGTCTTGACTAAGAGATCTAAAGCATATTTTCTTTGAGACAGGAAAATACCCTCATCGGATCTGTGAACTTCTAGGCCAAGAAAATAGTGTAATGGACCCAAATCCTTAACAGGAAATAAGGAATGAAGTTGCTGAATAAACTGTTGACACAGAGAGGTATTGGGACCAGTCACCAAGATATCATCCACATAAACAAGAACTAGGACATGGAAAGGTTGAAGTTTCACAAACAAAGAGCAATCAGAGTTGGAGTTTGTGAAACCAAGAGATACCAAAGCTTGAAACAGCTGGTCATACCATGCCCGAAGGGCTTGCTTCAAGCCATAGAGGGATTTTTGAAGTTTACAAACATAGGAGGGTTGGAAGGGATCAATGAAACGTGGGGGTTGTTGCATAAACACATTTTCTTGAAGATTGCCATGGAGAAAAGCATTACTGATATCAAGTTGGTGTAAAAACCAATCATATTGCACTACCAGTGTAAGAAGAATATGAATAGTAACAGGTTTAGCAACCAGACTGAAAGTTTCCTTGAAATCAATACCCTCTTGCTGATGGAAGCCCTTAGCAACAAGACGAGCTTTGTACCGATTAATAGAACCATCAGGTTTCCGTTTGATCCGGAAAACCCATTTGCAGCCTACCAAGTTTTGATCGGGAGAGGAAGAGACAAGAGTCCAAGTGCCTGTGGATTTGAGAGCTTGAAATTCTTCAAGCATGGCTTTATGCCAGTGATCAAACTTGGAGGCTTGCAAATAAGTAGTAGGCACAAAGGAACTGGAATCAATAGGGTGTTTTGTGGCTGCTAGCACTCGAGGCTTGAAAATGCCTGCTTTAGATCTGGTAAGCATGGGATGAGTGTTTACTGGAACTGAAACTGTTGGAGATGGAGCAGGAGAGTGCTTAGGAGATGAAGAAGAATTGGGAGGTGGCTGTGGAGATAGAGATGGAGAGACAGAAGATGGGGATGAAGTGTTTGGAGGTCCTGAAGAGAACATTGAAGAAGATGGTGTGGCAGGGATACTTGACTGAGGAAATGGCAGGGAGAACTTAGGTGACGGAGATGAGGGGACAGAAGAAGAACACTTTGAAGAACTATGGTGAAGAAAAGAAAGATCATGAAATGGAAAATGATCTTCATTAAAGAGAACATGCCGTGAAATATAGACTCGGTTAGAAGACACATTTAAACACCAATAACCTTTGTGTTGCAGGCTATAACTAAGAAACACACAAGATTTGCTTTTACCATCCAATTTGGATTGCAGATATGGCTTGAGCCAAGGGTAGCAGCAGCAACCAAAGACTTTTAACTTGGAATAATCAGGAGGCTTGTTGAAAAGAAGTTCTCATGGAGACTGAGAAGATCCAGAAATAGACATGCGATTTATAAGATACATTGCAGTAGAAAAGGCTTCTACCCAAAACTTGTGAGGAACTTTGGAAGCAACAAGAAGTGTCCGTGCAGTCTCAGTAAGATGTCGATGCTTACGTTCCACACACCCATTTTGCTCAGGTGTGTGTGGACAACTATACTGATGAGAAATACCATGTTGAAGCAAGAAAGAGGTGAAAGCAGAACCAGTGAACTCACCCCTGAGTCTGTTCGAAAAATCTTGATTTTATTGCCAAGTAAGTTTTCAACATATGCTTTGAAATTTACAAAAGTAGAGAAGACTTCGGACTTGTGTTGTAAAGGAAACATCCAACTGTATTTACTATACTCATCCACAAAGAGTACATAGTACTTATAGCCACTAACAGATGAAACTGGACAGGGACCCCAGACATCATCATGAATTAAGTCCAACCTATCTGAGACAGTAGTAGTACTAGAAGAAAATGGGAGCTTGTGATTTTTACCAATTGCATAGTCTGCACAAAAAAACTGAACAGAAGGTGAAGTATGAGGAACAAGCTTATTTGTATGTAAAATCCTTTTGAAAATAGCTGTGGAAGGATGATCGAGGCGTTTATGCCATTGTTGTAACGAAGCTTGAGTGCTAACAAGGGCAGAATATGAAGCTCGGAAAGGCTGACCTTGCAGAGGATAGAAACCATCCCTAACTGGGCTGCGAAAAAGCATATTCCCAGTGGAACGGTCCTTGATGACAGAACCATCAGAATCAAGAGTTAAAGAGCAATAATTGTCTCTTAGAAATTGATATGCATAGAGCAAATTGAACTTCATCAGTGGCACATGAAGAACATTAGGTAACCTAAAAACAACATGTGGTGTTTGAAGAATAGAAGAACCTGTATGGTGAATTGGCATACCTTGGCCATCACCAGCATAAACCTTGTCTTCACCAGAATACGGAATAGGAGAAGATATTGCGGAGATATCATTGGTGACATGCGCAGTAGCACCGGAGTCCAGAAGCCAGGTAGGCTGAGAAGAAGAAGCAGTAGTGGCACACATAGTAGCAAGCTTGGCAGGTGGAATCTTTCCAGCAAAAGCATGGTTCATTCGAGCATAGCAATCAAGAGCCTCATGATCAAAGGAATTGCATATTTGACAGGGAGATCGATGGCCAGAAGGATGATTAAATCCACCAGAATTGCGATTGAAAGTACCAGGATTATGATGAAAAGAACCATTTCCAGGGCCAGAGTTGGTATAATTTCCATGATAGTTGCCACGGCCTCGATTGTGTTTCTGAAAATTGCTTCGACCATGATTATTGCGCTGGAAATTGTTGCGATTGTTGTAGGTAGAATGTTGAAGAACATATGCCTGTGAGGGAGGAGGCGTAGGCAAGAGACCTTGCTGGAGAGGGGAAGCTTGAGCAGCAAATGCTTGAAATGGTTCAGTGAGAGACGATGACGGAGCTTTCTTCTTTCGATGCATGAAAAGCTCTTTGTTCATGAGTAATCCATGAAGTTCATCTAAGGAGGTAGATGAAATTCGAAGCATTATAGAATCAATGAAAGATTCGTAACCATCAGAGAGGCCATTTAAGGTAACAACAATGAGATCGGGTTCCGACACCGGTGCACCGGCAGCCATAAGAGCATCAGAGATGCCTTTGATACGCTACAGATAATCAGAAATTGACAAATCTCCTTTCTGAATCGCATGAAGACGCGATTGGAGCTGGTGAATGTGCGCCGCCGAGACTCCGCCAAAACGTTGTTCCAGAATCTGCCATAATTCTCGAGACAAGGTGACGCCGATGGTGAATGGAATAAGATCTTCAGAGAGAGTGGAATTCAACCAGATGAGGATATTTTGATCCTTTTCAAACCAGATCTCGAAATCAGGGTTAGGAACTGCAGTACTTGTGCTGGATTGATTGAGAAGAAAAGGCGGTGGACATGTCTCCGATCCATCGATGATACCTGTAAGTTTGTAATGCCGGAAGATTGGAGCAAAAAGAGCCTTCCAGACGAGATAATTGTCCCTCTTAAGCTTTGTAGGAACCATACAACTGATGTTTTGGATGGAAATTGAAGAAATCGAAGAATTAGGGTTTATCGGAGTGGGATTTGATGAAAGAGGAGAGGGATTCTGAGCAAAAACTTCTGGATTTGCAGGCGAAGAAGTAGAAGATGCCATTGTCGATCAAGGTTTTGCAAAGAGAAACTAGATTTGGGAGGAGAAATCAAAGATTGCAGAGGAAGCTAGGATCGGTGCGTGAGCAGAGAGGCGAGTGATACCGTATAAGAAATGACTCTTGGATTTCTCATTTCTTAATGAATAAGGAATTACAACCAGTTTATATATACATGTGAAAAATAGCTTAGTAACTAATTACACCTGATTAATAGACTGATCTAGGAATTAGTTACATGGACAGCTGTAACAGACTTGTAATCAAAATACAACAAACTATATATGTGCTATATGTGCCTCTTTAAATTCATCTATCTATGCGGTTACAGAAGCGAGTGTTACTCCTTCATGTCATCGTTTCACAGAGTTTCGGAAGAAAACAGATTAGCAACACATCACTTCGAGCACTCTCACTAACCCTATTTGAATATCCCCACTCAAAGAAAACCCCAGCCTGCAAAATATCCCATTCAACCGGAGGAAAGCAATCCCCCAAGCACAATTCATACGAAACGGTGATGTATTTGCAAATAACTTGAAACAAAAGAAACCTCCTTTTTTGCACCAAATTCTAATTGTGTCGCCACAAAACAACGTTATCGTCATTGGGTGGAATTCATGACCAAGGAACCTCCCAGTAACATAAAACTTTTTAACATTCATTCGAAATGTCCTGTATTATTGAAAAACATTTGAAATCGGTTGTAAAAGTAAAACGATTGAGGTCTTGTTTGTCATGCTGTACATAGCATCGGATAAAACCAATAATATGGAATCAATTGTTGAGCACTTATGTATCAAGTAGGCATTTGACTAATTATTCTATTCTGGTTTCACTTATTTTATACGCTATACACGTGCTAATTTGTACACTCCAAAAGATATGTATAGTGGTTGAAAAAATGTATTTTAAAGTCACTTAGTACTAATCTAGTGATATTCATTTTCACTTATAACTGCATGATCTTATATTCAAATCTCGTTGATGACAAATTTAATACCAATTTATTCTCCCACTCTACTTAGTTTAAAGTCTCAAACCATGCATGATAACCTCCAAGAAAAGTAGATAAGATACAACATCTAGGAACATAATTTGGATTGATTTACTTCATTGAACAAAAAAATGAAGTGAAAACTTGTATACCAAATAAAAAACTCAAAATGAATTACAAACCATTTAGAAATGCTTCTTTAAAAAACACTTATGCTCATAAGTGTTTTTAATAAAGTGCTTCTATTTTTTATTTTAAAAGCACTCCCAAACACATATAATATATACAGAAAGAAATCCAAAGTAATATACAAAAGGATCAAAGAAAGAAAAGAACTTTATGGATATTGTAGTATGTATATCTTCTTCGTCAACTAGCCGGAAAAGTCACCAGTTACCTAGCAAACGGTCCGGTCATAGAATCAACATTTGTGGAATCTGTATACACGGAGAGAACTTCAGGTGAACTATGATTATACGGCCCAAACGCAGCGCGAAGTTCTTCTGTTGATCTTGGAGTTCTTTCTCGATGCCTAGACAACTCCATTTCCAAGCAATATTTGAGCTCAGACAATACAACATCCATTGCGACTCTGTGTTGGGAGGTAGAGGTTGTGCACGCCATTGCTATCTCTAAGGCTTTCCAGACCGAATGCTCATCGAACTCTCCTTGCATCCTTTGATCTACAATACATTTAAGTTCCCCTTTTTCGAGCTCAGAACTCACCCACGTTGCTATGTGGATTACTTCATCACTTTTTATCACTGCAGGTTGGCCGGTGATTAGCTCTAATAGAACTACCCCAAAACTATACACATCACTCTTTTCATTCAGCCTTTGGCAATTGTAGTATCTGTAAACAAAAACTAATATTCATTAATCACAACGTCGTGGTTTGTATGCAGCTTATTGTTGGTTTAGTGCCCCTTCAATTTTATTTTTGATTAAGAGTTTGTTCCTTGTTTTTGCATCGTATTTTCGCATGATTATAATGGTAATAGAATGAGAAAATCTAAACATACTCTGGATCAAGATATCCGGCTGTTCCCATGACTGTGCTGACCACTTGAGTCTCAATGTCACTAGCAAAAACCTTGGAAAGACCAAAATCCGCTATTTTAGCTTCCAAGTTTTCGCTTAAGAGAATGTTGGCTGTCTTCACGTCTCTGTGGACAATAGGCGGCTTGCATCCGTGATGCAAGTACTCGAGACCTGCGAACCAAATTTTGCATTCCGTTAGTAGAACAATAATTTGTGTAAACATCATCACATCTATTTCACTGAAATAACAGGAAGCACGAACCTTGTGCAGCATCGATTGCTATATGAAGTCTCATTTCCCATGTCATCTGCGAACTCCTTTCTGCATCTGCAACCAATAATGTGTGTTGTGTTCACTAGATTTAAGATGGACCAACATAAACTGGCGAAATTTCTCTATCTTGATAACAAGATTATACCTGAGAGAGAGTTTTTTAGGTTGCCATTAGCCATGTACTCGTATATAAGTGCCAAGTTGTTCGCATCATCGCAGTATCCAATAAACGAGGCCAAGTTTCTATGATGGATTCTCATCAGGAGCTCAGCCTGCAGTCAAGAACAAACTCATCACAACGTGCATCAAACGAGACTAGGCTTGGCATTTACCTTGCATTCCAAGAAATTCTAAATGACAAACCTCTGTTTGGAACTCCCTAGGTCCTTGAGTTGATGATGCAGAAAGCATTTTTACCGCAACTTGGGTTCCGTCTTTCATGCAACCATGGTACACAGTCCCAAATCCTCCTTTCCCGATTGAGGTTTGTAAGTTTTTGGTGATATCTAAAACCTCCTCATGAGTAAACTGGCACTTCTTTGATGCTATAGCTGTTTTGTTAAAGGGTTCTGCTTCTGTACCTTTAAGTACACAAAAAATTATCTGTACGCATTGTATAAATTTTCATTCGATCTAGACAACCTGTTTCGAGAGTTCTTCTTTGTTCAAAGTAATACTGTTACAATTTGGGGAGCTACTGAGATCTGTAAAGGTACCTGATTCTCTTTTTCTTCTCAATTTCCATGCTAGCATCAGCACTATAACGACTGCTAGTGCTGATACTAACGACGCAACTATTGGAGCAACAATTTTCTTCTTCTTTTTGCATGAACCCGAGCCACAAAGATTTTCGGTATCCACGCTGAAATGAACACAAAAATTCTTCTTATTTCCGTTATTTTTTAAACCAAAGGCATGTTTCCAAACCAGATACACAAGAAGCGATTTTTACCTCAGTACAAGTAATCCAGCTTCTGATCTCTCGCGAAGAGCGTTTGGAACCGAACCAGACAATTGATTGCCTTTCAAATTCCTGCAGATCAATTCTTAATAATATGGAATTCTAGTATCAAATGAGTCTATGATCATGTAGAGATTGCACTTACAAGAGAGTGAGCGACTTTAGTTCTTCCAAGAACTGAGGCACTGGCCCGGTTAGGTTATTGTTCGACAAATCTCTGGGAAGAAAAGCATTATAGTTAGTAGGTTCTGCAAGATAGTAAGGTGGATAAATTCGGCAAGATGAGTCTTCAAGGAAGCAACAGTGAAGAACAATTACAAGGACTCCAGTGATGAGAGATTGGCAATGGAAGCAGCTATTATCCCATTCAAATTGCTTGAACTCAAGTTTCTAATCACAATAAAAGACAAATCGGCTTAGAATTAGATTGAAAAGACAAAGAAATTGTAAGAAGACTAGTTCCTTAGAAGGACTCACAGGGAAATAATCCGAGGAATCAAAACGCTGTAGTTGCATTCTAGTCCTTCCCAAGAGAAATTCCTAGGTCCACAAGGATCACCAGCCCAGATTTTTTTTATTTGATATGTAGTTTTGACGTTCGTTATGGCATCATCTGCAGTCATTAACAAAACTAGATCAAACAGGACAGATAAAGCTAAAAATTGGTCAAATTTAAGAGAGAACAACCAGCGGTCACCAACATTGTTTCCAACTTAATCATACGCACAGTTCGCTACTATATGTTGTATTTTATATTGTCAGGATTCCAAGGTGGGATTTTTATATTTTTCAACAAGCATTTCTTTTCCAGAGGAAATAAGCATATATCAATACTTGTAAGAATGTTCTTGTTGATTTAACAAAGGAAGACATACCATCTTCACCATAAGTAGGTGATTCAACCAGCTGCATAACTTGGAAAACTTCAACAGCATTCAGAATCGGCGGAAGGGAAGAGTCCTCTGTCTTGTGTAAAGAAATTTCGTGATCCTTTCCCACCAGAGCTCTTGAATTAGATATCACGTCTGCCTGTAAGTAACGGGGAGTGAATGGTCCGAACAATGGAGATCCATTCCATGATATTTTGAATTTTCTTGACTGATTCTTCTCAAGTTTCTCCACTTCAGCAAAGTACATAAAAACATAAAACCGAGCATTCATGTCAGTTGTGTTCCAGTACAAATTTAAGGGTTCACTTGCATTCTGAGGTGTAGCTGCAGTCCGGATTACTTCCAATGGCACTCTATAACCGTTCTCATAGGTAGTAATCGACGAAGAAGTACTAATTGGATCCCAAGAAGGTGAAATGTGACGTGACCAAATGCGATCATAAACATCATCTCCATATCGACCTGTTCCATTGCCTTGTCCAATGTCCAGTCTTTCAATGAGTACTAATGATGCAGAAGTCCCAAATTCAGTACCATAAGTTGAGCTATTAAGCGGTCTAAATTCCAACGCTGAAATGAAAGGAGTTCCCAACCCTTTATTTATTAGACAAATGTCCACGGTATTTGATTCTGCAAAACCTATAATCTCCTTAGTAACAATATCTGAAGCATTTTCAAACCTCACTGTCGACCAAAAGTTGACGCCGAGATAGAGATCAAATTCGGGCAGCTTGTTTTCTCCATCGTAGTTTCCATACAAGAAGGTAGCTCTAATCAAATTCAAACTGCCATTTCCTGCTTCGGGTTTCAACACGTAGCAATTTTTGTTTCCTTGAGGAAAACTCCTGAGGTCTGAGAGAGGGAAAGGGAGGTTGGGATTGTTTGGATACATAAATTCAGAAGAGATGTTCTGGTTTATCCCTGTGTCTATGTAATCTCCATCCGGTGAGTATGTTATGTTCGTATCCGTGTCTTCGTAGAGCTTCGAGGGAGAACCACAATCAATGCTTATGAAGTCTACTCCAAAACAAATAAATGAAATAAGTCTTAGAACTCAAGCAACAAATCGAAAGGAACAGATTCTTTTTCTACAAGTACATTTAGATCTAAACAAGAAGTTACAAGCAGATGCATAAAGAAAATGATCAGACAAGACAACATATCATTTGGCTTCGAAAAAAAAACGCTAACCTATCCGGCGCTGCGCACGAACTGAACTTGCACAGAGCATCAAAAGGAGGAGGACGAAGAACCCAGTTGACATTTTCATCTCTCTCTCTCTCTCTCTTGGAGCCAAATAATATGATACTGAAAATGTATGAAACTGTGGAATATTAAAACTAATGCTGCAAAACCTGCTACAAATCCCAAGAGAACTACAACTTGGTGTTTTAGGTCAGCATTTTTCCGGGTCAAAGCATTTCGGATATATTTGATTTCACATGTGAAATACTACTGTGCTTGTCATAGCCTCGGCCAATCAATTAGTCAGACTAATTTTTTATTTTTTATTTTCGAATTTTACTGATACGTGCATAATATTTAATTGATAACGTCATCAATATTTGATTGAAATGTTGTTATTTTTTTATTTATTATTATTTTAGCAATTGAGATTTGTAAAATTCTCATTTCAGGCAAATTCCCTTCATTTTATAACTTTAACTGTGATTATGACATAACACAATTACATTGACTAGAATAAATATGCTGCCACATGTGCTCCCGAGGTCGAGTTTTGGACCTGCAATATAGATTAATTTAGGATTGTGTTCTTTACAAATTTATTTTTATTTCTTACACAAATTTTTTAATTTTCGATCATTAAATCGCATGAATTAAAGAAGATCGATGGTAAAAATTAATAAAAATGTGCGAGAAGTAAAAAATGATTGTGAATAACACACTTTTAATTTAAACCAGTGTGCGACTGACATAAATAGACAAACAAAAGAAAACTTAAGATGTAGCAATTAGTGATTAATTTAAGAACAATACCTGGGTACTCAGATATGAGTAGGAACTTCTACTCAAAATTTCTCAAAATTGTTCGTTATCAATTTATAGAACTTTATGTTTATAATCAGAACCGTTCATATTATAAATCATCCTATAAAGATCATCTCTGCAAAAAATCAATTAAAACTTAGGTTGTTTAGTCATCAAAGTGTTTAAAAACAAATGAACGGTATTTGTAAAAGCATTACGATCCGTCTATGTATTTGCTACAATAGATTGACTAAACGACCTTAGTTTTAGTTTGTTTTTTGCATAAATGATCTTTACAATGTAATTCATAGTATGAATGGTTCTGATTATAAATACAAAGTTCTTTGATTAAAATACTAAGAATTTTAAATAGGAGTTCTTACTTATTTTTAAGTGAGCAATTATTGTTATTAATTTAATAGATAAATAGCACATGAAAGCCAAAACCTTCATGCCGACAAGCAGAAAGATGGTAAGAAACGCAACTACAAATCCAAAGTCTAAAAGGCAGAAAAGGTGGAACCTAAAAGGCTGCATCTTTATAATTTCCCACAGCTTTGCTTATAATATTCTAAACGCAAATTGTGTTTATGGTAAGGTCAAATTAGTCGGTATAAGGTTAAAAAATATAGAAGAAAGAATGAAGATTATAATCATATGGACACACTGGTATCCATGCCATAAAGTATAGGTGTTCTAAAATAAATCAAATCTCATCAAAATTTTCACTTTTTTAATTAAGTTGAAAATCGTTAAGTTTCTTAATCATGATTGAAAGACTTCATAGCTATTAGTTACGTTTTTATATCAAAAATATTATCTAGAAACATCCAATATAATGACATCTCTAATGAACTTGTGATGTCTATTGAATGGGTAACGAATATTTTGAATACGTGACAAATATATATTAAAAAGAGCAATACACTTTTAAACACTTGCCGGGTGGCGCCCCTTGGATTATGCCTTGGTTTATCTTGTCCGGCCGGCCGCACTCAGAAACAGATGCCATTGTTCTCTTTGTTTTGTTCTCTCTCTCTTTCAGTCAATGTTAACCTATTTTTAGGGACCAATACATAAATAAATAAATGAATCAAATTACATAGAGATCTATTGAAGCTGGCAATTGATATATTGCATTCCGTCACATACAACCAGAAATCCTACGGAGAATACTTCGGGTACTCACTGGGGAGTAACAAATATACTGATTTTATTACGTAGAACAATTAAATAACGACACATGTTCATTTAATGTATAACCAATCAGCCTTTATTCTTCTAGCCAAACATGTGTTATTCTGCTATCCAAACACATGTCTTCTTCCTCAGTGAAACACTACCCAGCCGTCCATCACAATCCACCATCTTTTCCCACCATCACCAACCAGAGTCGCCCAATCCGCCATACTTTAAACACACTGATCCATCTCCTTCCTTCCTTCCTCCCTTGATTTGGTGCTGCCATGGCAAATCTACCATGGCTGCCGTGACGCCGTCAGACCCACCCCCGTCCCCTCTCCACCCACTCGCCTCCCTCATTACCAACATGTTTCCTCTCAATCCCTCTCTTCTCCGGTGAGCCATTACCAATCTCTCTTTTCCGTCGACCCCAAAGCCAACCCCACCCTCTCATGCTCGTCGACGGCGACGATGGGTTAGAAGATGAACAGTCACGGAAGAGAGTGAGTGTTTCGGGACGTTTGGTTACAAGAATAACTGGTATATTTAATTTGTTTTAAAATAACATGTGTCATGATACTATTGGTCCAACTAAAAGCGTCAGTAAGTTGGATACCCACATTTGAGTACGCAAGCATTGTCCAAATCCTACCGTAGTATCGTGTCTGCACACGTGTCACTCTTATTGTCCAAATACTACCACAGCCATCTATATATATATATATATATATATATATATTTATATTTCTGCCACTTCGCATTCATTATTTTTTTTTTTGAGAAATGGGCCTTCGTTACTACCACCAGACCTCTTTCTCAAATGGAAGGAGATGATCAACACATGGCATAATGTAGAACCAAAACCAACCAAAACATGCTTCCAGCATCCTTTCTACAAAACACAACACGCACACGCATCACACATCACCAAGAGCAAATTGGATCGAGGGGCAAAATCATCAATTCCAAAACTCGTGCGTTAGATTAGGGGTAAAACCAGAACGACACTGTTAATGAACGGCATTGAGAGCGATAGAAAACCACCAATGCAAGTGAGAAACTGAAACAAAAAGCAAGCAAAATAAATCCCAAAAGAGAATAGCACGATGACCGACACATGTCACACACAATTCCCAGCTTGTCCCTGCACGAACCACCAAAAACAATCAGAAGGCATGAAAAAGCCGAAGGGCAATTCGGCCACTGGAAAACCCCCCCACCCAGCGCGGGCAAAGTAGGAATTTTACTATAGAAAAGGAAGAAACCAGCGCCAAAAGCCAAACAAACCAGGGGCAGATCCGTTCGGACACTATTGCTGAACAGTGCCGGGTTCAACTTGCTTTTAGTATATATAACTAGCAATGGTGCCCGCGCGTTGCTGCGGGATTGAAAATTATATATACAACATATTTACAATCCTATTTACACATAATATCCTAATAATCGTTTAATTGAAATGAATAATTAGTGACTTACTGAATAAGGTCCGAGTACTTTTCACTTAGCCAAGAGTAATGGCCTGCATGAGGAAAGCTGAAGATGGTGACATCAAATTTCTTCCATTGGAGACAGGATGGATGTCCATCTCATGCACATCAACTTCATGCAACACCAAGAACTGCATCCTCGTTTGCACTTCTAAATATGACCATCTGCTCCAATGTTTTGCCTACAAAGAACTTAGAATATCAAATCGATTAATCGTGGACCACATTAAACAAATTCAAACAACCCCAAAATTTAATTTGTAGCCCAAAAAACCAGAGGATCAGTAATCGTGACATTTGTTGAGTACATATATGAAAAATGTACTTGAAGATTGAAACTTTCATCAAATAAATCACAAAAAAAACAGAAAATTAGAGAAACCCAAAATTATAAATTGCATAAAATTAGATCATCCATTTCAGTCATGCGTAAATACACCATCACACATAACAAAGTTGCATATATGACGGTGATACACAATGTAAATGTTCAGATTCAAACCACACACAAAGCAATTGTAGCTCCCAAGTATACCTGTATCACATTCTGATGTTTGCTTGTTGACTTTGCCCCTGGATTCATGACTAATGTGATCTCCTTCAGTGGTGCATGAGCTTTTTTCTCCAAAGTTGCTTCCTTAAACATCCCTCTTTCCTAAAAAAAAACCCAAAACATATCATATTAAGCATCAATGCTATTAATACTTATTAAAGAAATTGGTCACAACAGGTTTCACATACATCAGTTCTAAACCTAAAAGGCTTCAGATTTGTAGGCCTTGGTTTCCTATACTTCTCCCCATGAGCATTGCTGGCAACAGATGTGGAGTTTTCTTTCTGAATCTTATCTGCTTGATTGACCTGCATCATTGTTCAAGCGTTAACAGGCATAAAAAACCGTAAGGGAGAAATGAACAAACATAAACACTATAAAGATACGTTATTCTCATATACATTGTAGCCTTCTTCCAGGCCTGGAATTATACAACTATTTTTTCCACTAATAGCTCTTATTTACATCTTTACTGGATTTGCATCACTTCTTTTATATTAATAAAATTAGAGGATTGCACATGCTTCTTTTTGGACGCCAAAACATTTTTTTTTCAATTATTCTAGTTCCTTGTGGTTGAATGGGATCCTAAGCTTCAGACTTCGAAAACGGAGAGTTTTGAAAAACCTCAGAGTCAACACCAATGAGCTTAAACAGAACAGGTGAGAGCTAATGAGATAGAGCTAAGCTACTTCACCACTTCCATAAGTCCACGTCTCCACCCAAGCCTAGACATCCCAACATTGCCCAGATAGGTGTCCCATCTTGACCTGCAAGATTTACACAGGATTGCAAAATTGGAAGAGGTTTAAGCATGAACAGATTGTAAAACGCAAAACATTGTAGCAGCAAATTGGGTTGCAAGCGAGCACTAACCATGATGAATAAAAAGTGGGTACACAAAATTGGCAAGAGATAAACTTGTTTCCTGAAATGCAGGTATGAGTGACGGCGATCAATCTGTCCATTTTTTACACAATTAAACTTGAACCTGTGCATAACCATGGTTTGGAATCCTACTGAAATCAAGAATAGGCCATTGTATGTTGCAGTTCCTCAAACTCCTGAAAGAAACAACAAAAACACAAAGACATTCAATCTTGACATGATTTGTCGTGTTAAATATTAAGAGCTACTTCTCGATTGCCATTCCAAACAACCAGCACCATCACCTAATGTGATATAACATCAGATAGAAACGGGAGATGTTCCCTGCAGTGGTTGGAAATATGCGTTTCCCAACAAAAAATATGATTCCCTCTATTGTTGCTATGATTAATCACAAATCTTTTGGATTTACACCTCCGTAGTTGGAGCTTTAAATCTGATGCATGAATAAATAGAGATTGTAGTCCTTAGATCAAACAATTTTACCTTTAAACCTACTAAAAGACTTAGAATCAGAAGCAGCACTTACAACTTGAACAGTTTAGACATGTTGCTATACGAATTTGGAATTGTAGTCCCACCAAAGTTGTTGTCAACTTGACTGCAAAACAAATAAGATTATAGGGCTAAGAAATTTGATACGGGATTGCATCCCTCAAATTATGTTGCAGTAAAAGGAAAGTCTAGAGAATTGTTCCCAACAGTATGAAAATTTAAGAAAGGAAAGGATGAAAACATAATTAAGGCACAAATTTATGTTCCGAAGTAAGAAAACATACAATATTAATAAGCTTGGCAACTCCAAGAACTCTGGCGGAAGATACCCAGATAAGTTGTTTTCAAGAAGACTGCAAAAAGGTATTGGTCTGTAATGTGATTTGTTTTCTTTTCAGTGGACATCTGATTAAAGTTGAGTTTTTCTTCTTTTTTTATTTCACGTTAGAAGATAGGGGTTGATCTATGACATCTACCAACTGTCAACATATGCATGCTCTAACCCAAGAATAGAATAAGAACATACAGTGTTGTGAGCTGCAGAGCCACCATACTGCTGCGGAAGGGCATCTCCCATGCTCTGGTACAGATCTATTCGAGCTGCAGCAACAGTGCTATCAGGATCACACAACAATAATTATTTGAATATTAGAAAGAAATCAAACAAACAAAAGAGGAGAAATATTTGACGACCAAACAATCATCAATTTCTTCAACCATTAAATAAACCTTCTTCGACTGTTTAAGTTCACAATCCAAAAAGCAAACCCTTCATAGAGTTTAGGCAACAAAAATCAAGAGGAAACCAAATAAAAAATATTGGAGATTTTTAAGAACTAAAAACTCTGCAATCAAACAAAATATATTCCACAAAAAGAGTTTAGAGAGAAAAAAAGGAAGAGAGTGAAGAGGCTTACTATCCTTCAAGGCAACCAGAACTTTCAGATAAAATCACACCAAAAAAACCCACAAATTTAACGAAAATTTGAGCATAACCCAGAAATTTAAATTAAAAAAATCTACGAATGGATTTTCAACTTTCTCCTTGTGGGAGTCCATTGACTTTCAGCCTCCACTTTCTTCTCCTCAGACTCTGCAAATGCAAACATACAAAGATAAAAATCATTAGACTCAAACGTAGGCATAGTCATATTGGCTAGAGCGGATACGCATCCCTTTTCACCCGAGTTCAAACACCCTACTTGCAACCACAGATTAGATAGGATTTCAAAATACCAATCTTGGGTCCATTTGATTCCTAAAAAATATGAATTCATAAGCTAAAAAATATCAAAACTTTCCAAAAACTTCTTCAAAAATCATTTTTCAAAAACATAGTACCAACTGACCATCGTCTTCCTCGATGAAACATTGAGAGGGAAAAAGCGACATAGCTTTGAAGCTCAGTTGCTGAAGACTATGTTCTTCCTCCCCAACTCCACCATAACTGCTAGAAGAGAAATTTAAAAAAAAAAATATATCAAATTTAAAAACGAAATCCAAAAATAGAGCAAACAGGTTGGGTCACTCTCGAGTTTGGGTGCGAGCTTATCCCTAACCTTCTCACCAGAAAAGAAGAATATGTAAAAATTAATCAGAGTTTTCATAAAATATACTACCTGATTACTTGCTATTGGAAACAAATAATAAATATACAGGGAATTTTAAAATAATTCAACTGCATGCAATTTAATCGAAATTTGTAAAGAAAAAAAAAAAGAACTCAAAATATTACTAAAATTAAGAAGAAAAATTATTAATCACACAACCAAATTTAATAAAAATAAATTGATGAAATTAAAATCCAAATCCCAGAAATGAAGAAAAATGGAACCTTAACATGGAAATTGAAGCTTTACATCGGCAGGTACCTCACGAGTGAAAGAGACAGAGTTGAAGATGCGTGAGAGAAGAGACAGAGGAGTGTCTTGCGATCCATAGCTTTGTGTAAAGCTTGAAGACCTTGTAGAAATACGCGCGGTAATCGTGCCTGAACAAATTTAAAAATTTGAAATTAAGAAATAGTTGTTTGGAAATTAGGGTTTAGGATGAGAAATGGGGAGAATTTGAAGAACCTCTGTTGCAGTGGTAAAAGGGGAGCTCTCTGATTTTAAAGAATCACTGGGGAGCTCTCTGATTTTAAAGAATCACTGGGAAGCTCTCCCCTTCTACAGAATTAAATTTTCGCCCTCAAATATGGTGTAATTTGAGACCAGTAGAATCGCTTTAACTGAGATTTAAAAGAGAAAGAGAGCGAAAGAAGCAGATTTTCGTGACTGAGATCGCAAGGTCGGAGAGCGAGATAAGGCGGCGTTCGGGAGCGAGGGAGACAGAAGCAGAGAATTGTGAGAGAAAGAAATCCGGAAACGGAAGGAAAAAGTCAAGAAGAAAGGTGGAAGTAGTCGACGAACTACGATGATCGACGTGTGGAAAACATGTACTGAAAAGGCAGAGCAAAACCCAAAAAAAAAGAGACCAGAGACGGCGGAATGAGAGATGGGCATCCAGCAAGGACAAAACAGACTTCTTACTGTAGCCAAGTGTGAACAGTACGGACGGAGACCAAAGCAGAAACCAAGGGCAGTTCCGCCCTTTTATTGTTGGTGAACAATGCTCGCTCTCATAGGATGAATAGTGGTTTTCTGCTGGGCTTTAGTATATAGATAATGTGTTCGAGCTTTGTCTTAATTCCAGCCACATAGAAAAGTTTCGTGGGGTCTTTAATTCCAGAATTGGATCCCTTTCCTTTAATTCCAGCCATATGGAAAGGTCTCGTGGGGTCTCGTCATATCATCAAATATTTTCAAGAACTAATAATTATTAAGCCTATGATTCAACTTCTAACTATTAGCTATCTTTCCATTCTCTGCTATCCTCTCATCTCTGTGTAGCTATCTCGCGACTGCTATGGAAGGTGGAAAGGTGTTAGAGGTTCTCTATACTTATCCGTTGGAGGGAATACTACGGAAGGTGGGTACACTTGCTGCTCAAGAAATCAGTCTTTTCCGAGGATTCAAAAAGGAACTAACTGAGCTTCGTCAATCGATAATGGCAATTCAAGAGTACTTAGGTGATGTTGCCTACCAACCACAGGATCGGGGCATGGCAGTTAGACAGTGGGTCAAGAAACTGAAAGACGTAGCTCGTGATGCGGATGACGTCTTGGAGGAAATCAACTACGAAGTTCTCCGGCGTAAAGAAGAGCTTCGAAACCATTTGAAGAATAGGGTACTCAACTTCCTTTCACTCTCCAATCCCATTTTGTTTCGTCAAGAAATGGCACACAAGATTAAGAACATCAATGCGTCGCTGGCGGTTCTCAAGATTGAAGCATCTCTGATTCACTTAGTTGCAAGGAGAGTCGATGCAACCACCCCAGGTATGGGGAACAGGGAAACTGTCTCAAGCTTTGGTGATGATGAAAAGATCATTGGAAGGGAGGAGATTGTGTCAGGTATAATTGCAACCTTGATCGAGTCCAAGAATCAGGAAAAGAACCTTTCGGTTATGGCGATTGTGGGAATGGCGGGACTTGGAAAGACGACTTTGGCAAAATCAATATTCAATGAAGATGCTATTGGTAGACATTTTGATGAAAAACTGTGGGTGTGTGTGTCTAACACCTTTGACGTTAATTTGATTCTAGATAGGATGCTCGAGTCGCTTAACTCGGACAAGACTGGATTTAAAAGTCAGGAAGCATTGCTTAATACTCTCAGAAAAGCATTGATTGGGAAGAGATATATGTTGATACTCGATGACGTTTGGAATGAAGATGAGACTTTATGGAGCAGCTTGATGAGTTGTTTGTTAAAAGTTAATTCTGCTCCCGGAAGCATTGTCATTGTTACTACCCGCAGTGCCGAAACTGCATCGATCACAGAGACGCTGCCGCGATGTTGTTTGGGGCTTCTATCAGTAGAGGATTGTTGGTCCATTTTAAAAGGTGAAGCTTTTCCAGATGGTAGTTCCACCCTAGATTCAGCTCGTGAAACCATTGGAAGGGCGATCGCTGAAAAGTGTGCTGGTGTACCATTGGTGGCAAAGGTATGCATTAATATATTATCAAAAATTTGCAGCATGTTCTCTTGTCATATTTATTTGTTATATTTTAGTTCTATTTATCGCTTTAGTGAATTAGTGAAAAAAGCTATATTTTTAATTTGGGAAAAATTCTAAGTATATTTCTCAATTAAGAGTTTTGAGAAGAGTTCTAACAACAAAAATTGTAAATAAAGTTAAGATTAATTTAGCCATTTTTCTAAGATTATTAGTGAAACTTTAATCAACTGTAAATTTTTTTTCTGTTATTTATTTTGCTAATTTAGTTGTTATATATATATATATATATATATATATATATATTTTTTTTTTTTTTTAAATACGGAAACTGTAACTTATGTACCACCAGGTTTTAGGGAGCATGATGCGTTCTCGAAATAGCACACATGAATGGCTCTCAATTCAACACAATAAAATATGGGAATTACCAAAAGCAGAGGATAGAATCATGTCAGTATTGAAGTTGAGTTTTGATAATTTGAAATCGCCATCTTTGAAGCAGTGTTTTGCATATTGCTCAATGTTTATGAAAGATTGTGAAATTGAAAGGGATAACTTGATCGAGCTTTGGATGGCGCAAGGATTTCTCCATACTTCTCCCACAAAAAATATGGAGGATATTGGGAATGAATATTTTAATATTCTACTGCAAAACTCGTTATTTCAAGATGCTATAAAAGATGAGTATGGAATGGTTACCAAATGCAAGATGCACGATTTAGTGCATGATTTTGCAGAAGAAGTATTTAAATCTGAAAGCTTGACCTCGGACCTCAATGAGATGGATGATACACTTGAGATTCAGCATGTTGCAAGGATTTCTTCCACTACACTTGAAAGAATTCCACAAGGGAGTGTTAGAAGATTGCGGTCATTGTTTGTTGATGGCAAGGTCCCTAATAGCATCTTACAAAGGTTTACAGGTTTGCGGATGTTGAATTTATACAGGGCTAAAATTGAGGAGTTGCCTAGTTCAATTGGTGATCTAAGACACATGAGGTATCTGAACATTTCTGGGACTAGAATAAAAGAACTCCCAAAGTCTACTGGCAAGCTCTATAACCTTCAGACGTTAAGAATGTGTGAAACAAACTTTCTTAAAACGTTTCCAACAGAACTGGAAAATTTGATCAACTTGAGACATGTGTATTTCGATAAGGTTAGGAAAGTTCCATTTGGGATGAGAAGATTGACTGATCTGCAAACATTATCTTCCTTTACGTTGGATAAGGCGAGCAGTCATGGAATTGATGAGCTGGGTGGGTTAAACCAATTGAAGGGAAAACTTATTCTTAGATCATTGGGATGTGTGAGGGACAAGAAGGAAGCACAGAAAGCAAATTTAGAGGGAAAGGCAAACATACAAAGGTTGGAACTTTGTTGGGGGTTTTCCAGGGCAAGAAACGCGAATCTGCATGACCGGGATATACTAGAAGGGCTCCAACCGCCACCGAAGTTAGAAAGCTTAAAGATTTTGAACTTCAAGGGTACTAAATTTGCATCATGGATGACGGGTGATTTGTTGCCATTCAATTTAACAGAGGTTGAGCTGTATAATTGCACAGATTGTGAAGAAGTCCCAACACTCGGCCACTTACCAAATCTCAGAAGTGTTGTTTTTGATGGTATGGATAAGATTAAATGTGTGGGAGTCGAGTTTTATGGTTACAACTATGTTAAGAATGATGGGGTGGCTACAACCAGCAGAAGAAGGAATCAGACGTCCAGGGTGGCTGTGTTTCCAGCATTGAAAAGCTTAAGAATTGAGAATTGCCCAACTCTAAGTGAATGGAAGGAACCGGTTGTTCAGGTAGTGTTTCCCTGCCTTGAGGAGTTGACTCTTAGGAGTTGTATGGAATTGAGAAATGCTCCCACTCAGTTTCCGTCTCTCCGGGAGTTGGAGATATTGGCTGTTGATAACACCTTGCCAATAGAAAATATATGCAGTCAAGTAACCACTCTCGCTTCTGTCGAAATATATGGTATTAAGGAGCTTACTTGTCTGCCGGCAGGAGTGGTGGAAAAGAACCACAATCTGAGGTCACTGGTAATCGAATATTGTGAAAAGATGAGGTATTTATCTGATGCACCACACACGCTCCCTCTCCTTGAGAAGCTTATTATACGGCGCTGTCCTAGTCTTTTAGAGTTGACTCCAATTACACGCGGCATACCATGTCTCCGTGAACTGAAAATTGAGTACTGTGAGAAACTGTCAAGCTTGTCTTTTGGGTTAGAAAATTGCAACGCCCTTGAGACGTTGGAGATTGCAAATTGCCCCAGTCTAACATTCATTCCAATTTCACCATCCCATTCTCTTCAGGAGTTGAACATATTTGGTTGCCCAAAGTTAAGATGCATTTCAATTCACAGTCTGCCTTCCCTCTGCAAATTAGTTATTGAAAGGTGTACTGCACTCATGGAGGAGGTTGAAGAGGAGGACGAGGACGAGTTGTCGTTAAATGGTTGCGCATGCCTCCGTGTTTTGGAAATTAAAGCATGCAATGGATTCACAAGTATACTGAGTGGACTTCATTCCTGTACTAGTCTCCGCAAACTGTTTATCGAGGATTGTCCCAATTTGAGGACTTTGTCGGGTCATGGGATACAAACCCCAGTCTCTCTTGAAGATCTGAGTATCAAGAATTGCCCTAATCTAGAGGCTGTTCCTAGTTTAGGCAACCTCAAATCCCTTCGTCAGTTGCATATTGAGAAATGTGGTGGATTAACAAGTATACCAAGTGGGATCGCATCCTGCACTTCTCTTGCCACTTTGTCTGTCATAGGTTGCCACGATTTGATATCTCTGGCAGATCAAGATGTGTCCACCTTGCAATCCCTTTGCTCTTTAAAATTGTCAGATTGTGGGAAATTACAATATTTTCCCAAGGGGCTGCAGTCTCTATCTCGTTTGGAAGAGATGTCGATCGGTGCATACTGGGAGGAGCTAGTTTCTTTCCCGGATTTTCAAGTTCCATCACAACTTGAAAGATTAGAGTTGCTGGGATGGCCAAAGCTCAAGTCTTTACCTCAACAAATTCAAGACCTAACTTCTCTAACATGTTTGTCCATTTATGGTTTCGATGGAGTGGAGACTCTTCCAGAGTGGTTGGGCAAACTTACATCTCTTACACAGTTGCAAATTCGTGAATGTAAGAATCTGATGTATTTGCCTACCGTCGAAGCTATGAAACGTTTAACCAAATTACATGACCTAGAGATTGATTTGTGTCCGCGTTTGATGGAAAGATGCGACAAGAACAGCGGCCCGGAATGGCCAAAGATTTCCCACATTACAAATAGCAGTGGTAATTTTTTTTCTCCAATTCAGCTATTCATGTATAATTTGTTCAATTCTCTTCGTCACTTTTTGTTTTCTGCTGTATTAAGTATTAATTGAACATATTTCTTGACTAGTTTACTCGCATGACGTATCGGATAATCACTCGGAAGATTCCAATTCGACCCATTAGACGCCCCAACAATCTCGCACGGTTGGATATTCATGCTTTTAATCTTTAAAGAGGAATATATGCATTGGCGAGTAGTGCCTGTCCCGATGGTGTGCAAGATTTACTCTTATGCTAATCGTTTCAAGTTCACATTTAAGCAACAGTAAGGTTTTCATACCACCACCTCCTCTTCTCTTTTGATGTATGTAGCTCCAATGTTGTTTCACTGATGGAATCTATTATATAATTTCTTATGTGGTTTTCAGAAAGACATTTACTCAATTGGAACAACAAGTGATGCGTAATATTTAAGACCAAACGTTGTCCAGGTACTTCAATCCTTATCATTTGAGATATTTACTTTTTTTTTTTTTTTCTTCTTGAAATCTTGTGTTGATTATGCTTTTACTTCTGAAATATTTGTATGGAATACGGATAGTAGATTTTAAAGGAGTGGATTTTTTTTTTTTTTTCCAGAGTGGCTGGATAACCTTGCATCTCTGACATCGCTGCATATGACGAGGTTGGTAGAATGTGATGTATGATGTATCTGCCTACCGTCGAAGCTTATGCAACACCTAACCAAATTGAGAGAGCTAGAGATTGAACTCTCCCCCTCTCTAAAGGTAATTATTTTCTCGTATCAATTATTCAGTATTTGTTTGTTTCGATGCTATCTTTCTTTTCTTCAGTTTTGAACAAAAATCTCCGCTGATCAAGATTACTTCAAATCCTACTTGCTTCAAGGTGCACCATTGAGGACTGTGATAATGTGCTCGTGGTTGAAGCTATGCAGCGTCTCACCAAATTACATGAGCAAGTGATTCGTAATTGTCCCTGTCTCAAGGAAAGATGAGCCAACTGGCCCAAAACTGCCCAAGATTTCTCAAACCCAAACTATTGAAGGCAATTGTTTTCTCAAATCAAATTATTCATGTTTGTTCAATTCCCGTCCCTCAAATTTATTTTTTTCTTCATATTACTGACCAAACGTCGTTTTTCATGCTTCAGTTGACATAATTTGTTGGTTATCAGAAGGGTCTCAATCAATCGGAACATCAAGTGACGTGTAATAGGTGCAAACTCGGTCCAGGTACTTCAGTTCGCTTTCCCCTGCATCATTATTTACTCATTGCTATTGGAGATCATGCAGATACAAGATGATAGTAATCGATGAGAGATACCCAAATAATCATATTATTCATATCATACATTTTTTTTGCAGAATCATAAGGTCACTTACTAATTTACTAATACGGAGAATACATACGATTATTCCTAGAAATCATTTTGGTATTTGTGTATGGGATGTGTTCAGAGGTTTATTACCTTCGATCCTTAACATATGGGATAAATTTCCCAAGAAATGTTGTGTTAATTTTGTTTCTACTTTATGTTTTGTTTGTTTTCATCTGCAGCTTTCTAGGTCCTTATCTGTCACAGAATGGCTCTCGCCGCACGCTACTGAAACTTTGGTGTCGGTATGGCCTTGGATGCGGAGGAAATTATTCATTGTCTCACTTGTTAGGAGGAAGATTTGAGTAGGAGGGACATGATCAGTTGGAGGAAGCTAAACCTTCTGCCCCTGAGCTGTAAAATGTGGCTCATGAACTTGTCCATGCTGCTCTAAAGGAGAATTCAGGTTGCCATCGTTATATTCATCATGATATTTATGTATTGAACCGGCGTTTCAAAAAGAACGTCACAAATCCAACCCACCACTTTGCTGTGATCAAGGACGGATCCACATAGGGACCTGGGAGGTCCCAGGACCCGTCAGCGATCCTAAATCACTGCTATAAATTTTTCGAAGACCCCTCGTACTCGAGCATGAGGTTTGTGCAGGTTGTAGGTTGCAAATTGCAGTGGCTGTCTTCTTCTCGGAGAAGCTGACTGCGCACGGAGAAGAAAGAAAATAGGGACCCTTCCTGCCTCTCTCCTCCTTGCTTCTGCCATGGTCTCATCCGTCGGTGCCACCCACTTCTCCTCCAACCTTTCTCTGTCGTCTAGTGGGGGCAGTACATAAGCCCAAATTTCTCAAAATTATTTCAACCATCTTAGTAATTTTTCTTATGGGTGAAATTTCCTTCGTAAGGTTTGTAAGATGGATATGATCTGTCATGGGTTGGTGAAATTTGGGGGTGGAGTTGCCATGGCTTTGGGAGAATGGGGAGGGAGGCGGTTGGTGAAACCTCGTAATGGACGCCTAAATTATGATTTTATAATTTGTAATATTGTTTTGCATTTGATTTTTGAATGAAATGTATTATATTTAAATTTTCAAAGTTATTTTTGTCTATAAATTTTTTGATCTTTATAATTGGGATCTCCTGAGTTTAAAATCCTGGATCCGTCACTGGCTGTGATGTATGGGATTTGTAGGCCAAATTCTATTGTTACCACGTTAAATCAGCATCTTAAGATTTTAGGGTATTTTCAATAATTTCCTAGAAAGTCTTAATTGTTAAGAGTTGCCATCTTTTATATTGCTCGCATTGTTTGTTCCAATTTTTGCTATAAACCATTTCATATTAATATATTTGATTTGTATATGTAAATATTCTGACGTTTTGTTGTTATAAAAGGTAATACCTTTTGGTAGAGTTTAAGGGTGAACTTTGGATCACTTGTTCGACGGACTCTGCGTAGTCCTTTTTTTTTGCAGGTTTTCTTTAAATGTAAATTCCATCGAACTTCAGTCACATTATTCGTAAATAATATCCATACTCGGAATGTGACGCTGCTTCTCGCTGTCTGCAAAGTTCTTTCTACTCACAGACGAGACGCAGTTTTTCTTAGAACACTTTTGTGGAAGGTAGTCTCTTTGGTCTGCATGCAATGTCCTCCACCCGCTCTTCCTTGAATACATCATTTTCTTTTTCTTTTTCTTTTTTTTTTTGTCAAACCTTGAATACATCATTTGAGTCATTTGAAATGTGTGAAGTATACGATTTAATAACAGATCAATTTTGAATTTTTATTAGTATTTGAAGGTCCACCTTAAGGGCTAGCTGTGAAAACAGCTCATTTGCGATTGAAAGGTCACGAGTTCGAGTCGTAAAAACAATATCTTTACAAAATAAGAGTAGACATTCTTCCGATCCTCACAAAACAGTGAGCTTGTTGACTTGGGGGTCGCCCAGCCCCTCATTTGAAGCTCGCGCCATCTGGTTTCCTGGTTTCTGTTTTTCCCTTGATATTTGTATTACAAATTTCAGATGTAGATTGGAATACTTCTTTTGGATGTAGATAATCAAGCACTCTCTCCATTTGAGGAATGGAGATGACTCAGATCAAATGAGTATCGTACAAACAAGCAAGCCAAATTTCCACTAATCATTACTAGGAGGGAACTGTTTTCGCATTCTAAGGCCTTTTTATTATTATGATAAATGTTGTCACGTTTTTTAAGAGAGAGGATCCTTGTCGGATTCTTTTTGTAAGGATCTCGGGAATCCTCCAATCAAATTCGTTCATCGTACATCGTACGGTCAGTTTTCGTCAGATACTGTTTATATTCAATTTTAAATAAAGAAATTTACAACGATTTCTAATCGCACGATGTACGATGAACGGATGTGATTTGAGAATTCTAGGAATCCTCACAAAGATAATCGGGTGAGAATCCTCCCTCGTTTTTCAAAATTACGTCTTATTGATACTTGATTTTGTGCAGTGTTTCATCCATATGTTCTTCCCAATAAATAAAATATTTAAAAAATAATAATTATTATTATTAAGAAGAGGAAGAGAGTTTGAAACTATTACAATAATTTAAAAAATGAAGATTTGCGAACCCCAAACGAATGGGTAGAAACTCAACATGTTATCCACTAAAATATTGGATCACATGCATCCTAACAAGTAAACTTGTCATTTTGCAATAAAAAATTACAATTACAATTAAAATACCAATTAAGGATGATCTGTTATTTGTTGTTACAAACTTACAATTTATATAAATATGCTCTTAAAATTACAATAAAATATATTTATATAAAACAGAAGGGTTAATTGCATAAAACTATCTCATGTTTAGCAAGAATGGAACCTGCTTATATACCCCATTTTTTATAATTCCCACTCACATACCATGTGTCACTTTTAGTTGCAATGTTAACCTCTATTACATTGATGTCACATTAAACGCATGACGTGATCATACTTGAGAACGGATCCATTATGAATCTTATTTTCTGGAGCTTAAAGATCAGTAAATTCAGACCACACAAATTGAGTCTGACGTTCACTACTCATTCCGCTGGCTTATTTCACGCAAATCAATGACTTCAATTTTTCTTTGACATAAATTAAATGCCAGATTTTTTGTTCCTTTGGCTCAAGACACTAAGGTTCGAAGATGATTTAAACTTGTCATACTTCAAAGCACATAATGCACAAGTTCTTTTCATAACTCGACGCATGAATCTCAATAACACAATATAATCATCATGCACTCCTCCGTGTGCACCATTGATACGGGTGATGCTTTAATGTGCATAAATCCATTTCATAATCAAAATAATGTAGCGTGATTAGCAATTGAATACTTTGAATGAGTATAGTTGCATAAACTATACAATGCACAGATGGATCAAACTACTTGTAACATGTCATTTAATCAATGTATATGACAAATTAAAAGAACAACATTCCGACCTTTCGTTGTCAATACAAAATCATAAAATCAAACTGTACAACGTTCAAATCTGTTTATTCTCTTCTCTCCAACGCATGCTCTGAAATCCAACACAAACTGAATAGTTGTTGCCTTGCCTAGTTGGATATGTGTCAATTATCTTGTTTTATGATGTGTCTAAAAAACAATAAAAAACACACCAACGGCTCAATCATTTTCTAGAATATTTATTTATCCAGAAAAAATATTTAAAAAATAATAAATAATAAAAGAAAAACGCTAGAAAAATCACACTTTATAATCACGAGAACCACTTGTATTGGTGTGCTATTTTTCTTAAGGAGTTGATTCGCATGTAATCTACAAAAAAAGTACCACCCGACAACAATATTTCGGTGTATTTCATACACAAAAGTTTTTAATTGTTGAAGCCTTGTCTATTTATATGTGGTCAAAGGTATAAACTTTATCATTATATCATTCGATCTTTGATCTAACGACACGAAATCTCTTAGTACAAGATAAACCCGAAACACACTAAAATGTAACAAATAACAATACAGGGGCGGAGAAATTTTTAGTTATGACGGGAACACAAATAGTACACCAAGTGTTTTAATAGGAGTGATGATAAATTTTATTTTTTTAAGTTATTAAATTTTTAACACATATATCTCAATATTTATATAATGACACATGATGTACTATTTCGTGTATCGATCACATTGAAAAATCTCTTGAAGGGTGGAGTCACCGTACCAGTTAAGGATTGAGTTGCATGTGGGAGGTACACAGAAAGAAGGAATCCCAACTCATTGGTGGAGGCCCACAGCACCACAGCTCGACAATACCTGTAGTTTGAACGTGCATGAAATCTCGTCCGTCCACGTGGAGACCCTCGAGAGCGTGGGATTAGGGGTGCGAGGTTGGCTGCAATTATAAGCCAGAGTGGCCGTTTCCTTTGAGGAAAGATTCTCCTTAGTCCGACTGTCGTTTTAGGCTTTTAGGGTTGTCGTATGAGATTCTTCTGTATATAAATCGAACGCTGAGAAATTGATAGCCACCCTCATTTGGCTGAAGGCTTGAATTGGAGAAGAGAAATCCCATCGGGGCCGCTTGGGGGGCAAGAGAGAGAAAGCTGTTTGGGAAGTGAGAAAATTTTACAGCTTTTAGAAAAGAAAATGGAGATGTTGAAGGTTCAATTCTTTGTGGTGGCAGTTTTTGCCCTTGCTATCTCTCTCCTTCTCCCTTCCATCAATGCTCAAAGCCTTGCTCCTGCTCCTGCCCCAACAAGCGATGGTTATTTTCTTCCCCTCTCTCTTTAAGATGCGATAGAGAAATGATTTCCGCACACGGTTCTCTCTTTCTGCAGAAACTAAAGAGGGTTGTAGAAAGAGAAAAAAATGTGCGCGGAAATGATTTTCAATTCCCAATGTGATAGTTCAAATGCTCTAACCTAATGCAGGTGTTGACGCTAACCAACTGGCTTAACCCGCGTCTGCTGTCGTTCTTTTTATGTCATGTGGTTGATGAATGTGGTGTTTTGGTATGCAGGGGTGGCAGTGGATCAAGGAATTGCTTATGGGTTGATGGTATTGGCATTGCTCCTCACCTACATTATTCACTGATGAATCTGGATGACCATTTTTGGAGAAATCAAGATGGATGATTTTATAGAGAGAGAGAGAGATTAATTCTTCAAGAAACATGTGAAGGGAATTGTTGTTGCATCTTCTTCTTGCTAGGCTTTTGCTAGCTAGCTAAGCTATGTTCTTGTTCGTTTGTTGCTAGGCCTTTTCTTCTCTTATCCTCTGTTAACATGATCTCTCTCTCTCTCTCTCTCACTTTTTTTTTTTTAGTCGTTATTGAAATTATTGAGGTGAGCTAAAAGGGCAATTTTAATCACTTCACGACTGAGTAAGGATTCTTACCTGTAACAAGTGGTGCTCTCAAGATTCGAAACTTGAGAGGTCCTTATGTTAAAGTGCAAGTTTATAAGATAGAAATAGAGCGCGAACTGCATAAAATTTAAATTTTTTTCCTGAAGCATTTCGTCGAATACTTGGTGAGCTTGTTGTTAGCCAAAGCAATCTGATGATATTGATAGAATTGGTCGAGTGCTCGACGCAACCTGTTAAGATATGTCTTATCACTAAACATTCCAAAAGCCATCAGAAGACATTCATATATATATTTTTCAATCTTTGAGTGGTCTTGGAACCACCTTGGTGCCAATGTACATTCGCCTCTGCCTGTAACCGAGAATGAATTCCTTTTCTTTTGGTAAGTCTAATACCATCTACTTACCAAGATCAATGTTCATGTCGCCAAAAGGAAAGACGTGGGAACATCCCTTTTCTTTTGGTCAATTTAGAAGGAAAAGTAACTACTTTTGAATTCACGACCACAACGTGTTTACCACACCACTTTAGAGAATATGGACCAAGTTACTTACTGCTTGTGGTGTAGGAAAGCAACGAAAGTCTTGTTTAAAAGCGACATTTTAAAAACACTTTTAAACAAGGCTGAAACTATTTGCACTTGTATTTCTTAGTTTCAATTAAGGTATTCCATGTTTAGAATGTTACACCACAACAAAGAAAGAATATGCTCTACAATCGGGATATATACGCCTACATCATTCATTATGCTATTAAGTAGCGCGTGAATAATGTGATGGGATTTGCCAACAGAAACACAATCTCATCTATCTTTTTTGTCTTGAGAAATATTTTCACACTCCAATGTTACTCCGTTGGACTTTCCCTTCCAAACCACAAGATTGTATAAATCACGGTGAATTAAGACACAAACAAGCAAAGGAGTGCAGGACGATACCTAATAGCCTGTCAAATTTGATTTTTAAATCTTACTTTTACAATGGTATACAATTAAACCCGATGCCCCTTTCTTCACCAAACTAGGAAGAGAAGGTGAAATTCTTGGCCCTTTATTTCCTTCCCATCGTTGACTTGAGTCAACCGCCGGCGAAGAACCCGAAAGACTGACCTAAAAACAGCTCCGGCCAAATCCAATGGAGAAAGCAAGAAAAGAACAAAGTAGCTTTCACATCAGAATATTCATATTATTGACTTGGTAATAATAACACACAATAATAGAACAAGCTATTTGATTAAGGCCTGCCTGATGACAGACGAAGAACAACATTTGAACAAATGTCCCAAAGTAAACTCAAAAGGAAAAAAAAGAAGACAAAAATCTGAGGAAAAGCAGAATACAAGTTTCAAAGGGGACTGTTTCATTTTGTGCCACCTTTATATACATTCTGTTTAATAATGAAGCCACACAGATATCCGGGATGTGTGATCGAAGCAGAAATCTCCATTATAAAATCAGACCAATCCTTCACATAGCCTCGACTCATCCTACAGGATAATGAATACCTGCAAACAGCCTCCACTCTTAAAGTGCCATCTCAGCCTGCAAAGCAGCCAATTCATCTTCTTCTTCAGTGCGCCTTTGGGGCGCAGGGCGAGTTGGTTGCCTTCCTGCTGGGACCTGCACTGGCGCTGCAGGAGCTTGTGTTGCTGGCTGAAGAAGTTGTTCCTCCAACTCTGCACCTTCCAGCTCTTCAAGCTCTGCTTCCAATTCATCCTGCAAATAAAATTGTATAAACTTCTAAGCAGCCGTATGCAAACTGATACTTTTAACCCCCATGAGGACTAACAAAAACACATCCTTTACAAAACCAATCATCGAAGGGATAAAAAATGAAAATGAAAATGAAAACGAGAATGCAAACCTCATCAAAATCAGCAGCTGCACCAATTGGAGTTGACAATGCTTCCTGTATCTGTTTCATGTTCTCTGTTTGCTCATTAATCTCATCCATAGTCTTGTCCACATCATCTATGTTCCTGTACCAAAAGATGCACATTTCAATTATGTCAGGGAACACCCATAATTCAATTATTCAGATGCCAATATGCCATGTGGCATACAGGAAATGAAGAAAAAACATAGAAAGTAAGCAACGAGTAATATTATACACTCAAATTATTAGCATCTCCTAATCAAGCTTTGATCAGAAGTGCAGGACAACAATATTATAACTGATCATTCCAAACAAAACGATTGCAGAAAAGAAACTAGGTTTTCAGTCGAACTATATTTTCATATTCAGCCTCTGAAATAAAATGTAGATAGCTCATTTGACAAAGAATGGAAAATAAGTAGACAAGGAAACTTAACGACTTGAGCACATTATTAGAGCAAAATTCCAGTGGAAGTGCAAATATCCTCTATCAATAATATAGTGCTACTTACGTTGCTTTTTGCATTGCCTTCATTGCAGCAGCTCCAGTTCTCAAGGCATCTACAGTTTCAGTTGTGGCTTTTGCACCTTCTAGCATTATCATCTGCAACACAAATACAGAAAAATCTCATTCATCAAGACACAACAAAAAAAAAAAAAAACAAAATAAAGAAAATATAATATATTAAAACGATCAACAATATTTGAAACACTATAGAAGGCATGACGGAATATAATTCCATTCTCATCATTACCTGATCATGGATACGCAACTGGAAATTTCCAAGCTGCTCTATTTGCTGCTCATATAACCGCTTCCTCTTCAAACATTGTATAGCGGCTGCAAAATAGCAATATAAGTTGTAACTCAACACAGCACCAGAATTTCAAAAGTCATGGCAAAAAATGTTTGTGGTTTTAGATCCAAATTGTACAATGGGATCCCCAGCCCCTCCGAAATTTCCAACTCATGGACAAGATCTCATCAGGTTACAATCAGCATTCATATCTTTGGCCAACTTTAAGGAGTATAAAACGAATTAGTACATACAAATAATAATGAGTCTAGTCTACAGTGCCAACATGTTCAATTGGTGCTGAAACCAGTGGTGAAAAGATAAAGAAATCCCAACGACTGGTAACAACAGATGGATGCCGACATATTCATGTCTACATAATCTAGGTGCAAAATGTGAAAATTTTGGATAAACAGATGTGAACATACGCCGTCTCTTGAAGCAGAAAGTTAACAAGTCCATTGAGAAAATGATCCAAAGACTAGAAAATCACCACTCAAATTCACATAAGAAAAATGGAAACACTTTGCAAACATACCCCTTTTGTTCTTTGCTCTGGTGAATTCCTTGGCCCTATCAACTTCTCCAGCAGCCTTCTTTTGTAGTACTTTCTCCTTTTTCTCAAGCATTTCAAGCGTCTGTCGAACATTTACCAAAATATATTCAAAGAGCAATCTAATCGCATCAACCAACTCAAAGAAAACATAAAGAACTACACAAGAAACAGTTCATTTGGCACCACAACCTCCCAAAACTAAATTCTAAACTATCCACATACCCAAAAAGAATCATCGATACTACAAAAGTTCGAAACACAAAGTAAAGTTATCATATTTTCAAAACCCAAATCAATCAAACAAACAGAATCACAAAGGAACCACACAAATTCAATTACTTAATCAAATACCATCAATGCGAAACAACACATAACGCCGAATGAATCGAAATTTTACCTCATTCAACTTGTCTAAGGTGGTGAGGGCACTGTTTTCCTGTCTGGGTTTCCCAAAAATCCTGGTAAACATGGTTGAAATCTTCGAGGATTATGAAACCCTCTCGATCTTCTACACAATTCACAATCAAAAAACCGTCAACGCAAACAAATCGAGCAAAACCTTAATCCCACCCAAATCACCGAAATTTTTCACCCAAAAGAATCATCGCAACGTTCATCGGAAAATAATCAGAACATACAGACGTGCGGGTATAAATTGGGTATGTAAGCGTACCTCGAAATCACCGGTGGAAATTGGGGGAAGACGACGGATCGGATTGGGGAAGCTAGGGTTTTGATGGAGAAGAAGAAGGGGGAGGAGAGAGAGAGACCCGCGTAAACTGGGTGAGAGGGCTCTGCCGGTTTGCTTAGGCGTGTTGGTGATGCGTTGGAAGAAGGAGAAGGGAAGCTGCTTTTGCCTTTTTCTCTCAGTTTTTCCTCTACGTTGTTGATTGGAGTTATGCTTTTCCACGTGGCGCGATGGATGGATTGTGGGTCCGGTGTGGGTGCGACGGACGGCTGGATGGGGATTTGCCTAGGGGGACGGTGTCGTTTTGCTGTCATTGGTGTGGACGTTTCGGGGTGCACTGGTTAGTTTGGGTTGCAAATTGCAATTGTAAATCTAGGACCTGAACTGAGGGAGATTCTTGTAATTGTCAATGCAGTAGAAGTGGGAAATGTTTCTAAGCTAAATAGAGGATTGGTCTACTAAGGGTTCGTTGAGTTAGTAAAGATCGTCTTTTTCGTTATACTAAGATTTAGTTTCAAGTTTTGTTGTCGGAAATCTAACTTAGTGGGTCATCTGTGAAAGTCAAAAACTAGACTAGATCTCTCAGTAAATCCTTAAAAAGACTTCTGGTATGTCGTGGCCAAAGAATATAGAATAACCTCCCCTCTCCTTAAACTTTTTTTTAACGAAATATAGTGGATCAGTCATATGAGGTGTAAAACTCCTTTGATTCCGAAACTTCTTGCTCATCCTTATCGCATGATAATTGACTTAATTCTTACATCATAAAACATAAAACATAAACATTATTGTCACATCCATGAAAGGCTTGTATATTAGAATGCTTTATAAAACTCAAATGTAATTTTTGTTTTACTCTAAAAATTTGACTTTGTTCCCAACTTGCTACGTGTCTCACTTTACCTTTCACTATTTAAATATGTAAATTTGTGCAATGAACTCACCTTTGCTGACGTGTGTTATGTGACCTAAAAAGTAAAAAATTATCTAAATTTAGACACTGATTATTTGCAAATCTAAATTTATATTTATAGACAAGTATAAGATGAATCAATTATAATCTATAAAAAAATAAAAACTGTAACAAAACACACTTTTTTTTAGGGAGTTTTAACGAAAAACCTACAGTACTGTTCACTTTAACGAGAAACCACATTTTTACACTAAAAAGTCAAATATGGTATTATTCACTTTACTTTTTATTTTATCCTTATCGTTAAAACTCAAAATTTTTAAACTTAGTTTTTCTATTTTTTTAATTATATCAAAAAATCACCCTACAACATTTCTCACATGAAAAATCACCCTACATTTTCACATGATTTTGCGTGATACACCTTTCTATAACTCTGAAAAGCGTTGCTTTCTCGTCCCTCACTCCCTCGCGTTCCACGTGAGGTCACCTTTTTCAACCCCCTCTCCATATCAATCACCACCTCCACAAAGCTCACTGTGCAAATCCATGGCGTCCTGCAAATGGGTCCCTTCGTTTTTCACAGTGTTACTGATTCTCCCGCTTCTCAGTTCTTCAACCAGTTCTCTGAGCCCGGAAGAGTTGGCCCAAATCCCGGTGAAGTTCTTCGACTCCGCCAAAAGGCAGGAGCTTTTCGATTACATGGTGGGAGTCAGAAGGACGATACATGAAAACCCAGAACTAGGTTTCGAGGAATTCGTGACCAGTAAGCTTATCAGAGACGAACTTGATCGGATAGGTGTCCGTTACAAATACCCATTTGCTGGAACTGGCGTTGTCGGCTTTGTTGGGACCGGCGGGCCGCCGTTCGTTGCGATTCGGGCGGATATGGATGCTCTGGCTATGCAGGTTTAGTAAATTTTGGACCTTTGAATTGATTCTGTAGAAAGGGAAGTGCTTTCACTAGAAGTGTTTTAGAAGGAGCTTGGCAGTGCTAGAAATAGCGTTCTGACCCACAAGCCCTTTTAAATTTTATTTTCAGATGCAGTTAGAAGCGCTTTTAGTGGCCAGAAAGCACTTTTAGTTCTTCTCTAAGCAATTTCAAACATGCGCTTATATTACTATTTCGGTTACTGTTGCATTGCTGAGTGGTAGAAATTGGTGATTTTAGACTGGTGTTTTGAATTAAAGATAATGGGGAATTTGATGGAAATTGAATTAAAGATAATGAGGAATTTGATGGAAATTGTTTGTTTTGTTTGGTTTGATGCAGGAGAGCGTGGAGTGGGAGCACAAGAGTAAAGTTGCAGGGAAGATGCATGCTTGTGGACATGATGCTCATGTTGCCATGCTTCTTGGTGCTACAAAGATACTTCAAGAATATCGCCACGAATTACAGGTTTTTTCTTTGGACGACTTCTTAAAAGAATGAATTTATATACTAGTCCTCAAACCAGTATATAAATTTATGTTCAAAATAGTCATTTCAGGTTTTTTCCTCAGCTGGTTGCTTGATTGCGTTGAATCTGTTGTGTTCTATTTACTGGTTAGTTTTACGGGTTGAATTCATTACTTGAACTTAGATTTAGTTGACATAATTTATGTTCAAAATAGTCATTTCAGATAGGATTCATAGGAAAGCTTGGTTCTTGATTCATGTACGGGTTACACAAACATCAGGGAGTAGGAAAAACAAAATCATATAGATATATGCGTCCCCCGTTTGGACAATGATCACAATCCTAATATAGAAGCATCCCAGTTAGCTAATTTAATTTATTAGTCCTTTTGTCTGTCAAAGTTCTTTTCTTTACTTCCCTGCACTATTGTAGAAGATTTGCATTATTCAGTTGATTTCTAAATCATTTGCATGTAGGAAGTTGCTTGTTGACGAACGTTTTTACATAAACAGCTCTATCCTCCTTTTATTTTTAATTCCACAATGTGGGTTCTAATTGTAGATTACTGTGTATGTCAGCTGGATTTCAATGTCATTGGATGTCTCTCTTATATACACAAGAAAGTTTTTTAGTTGTTTCTTGTGTCTCTTATAGGGTACAGTTGTTCTTGTTTTCCAACCAGCTGAGGAAGGAGGTGGAGGAGCAAAGAAGATGATAGATGAAGGGGCTCTGGAGAATGTTGGTGCCATCTTTGGGTTGCATGTCGCTTCTGGTGACCCCATTGGTTCAGTGTCTACCAGGTCTGGCCCTTTTTTAGCTGCCAGTGGTTTTTTTGAGGCGGTAATAAGTGGGAAGGGGGGTCATGCGGCCATTCCACAACACACAATAGACCCGATCTTGGCTGCTTCAAATGTTATCGTTAGTCTGCAGCATCTTGTTTCACGTGAAGCCGACCCATTGGATTCACAGGTTCCCTCTCTCACGTTCTCTCTTTGCTTGTGTCTGGTTGTATAATCCATTTTTGTTCCTGTTATTGCTCTACCGCTTATTTCTCTTTTGATTAAAAGTTCCACCCAGATCAATGTTGCTTTCGAATATAGCAAGCTATTAAATACTTTTTTTTCCCATATGGTGCCACCGTGCCAGTCATTCGCCTTTGTGTTAGTCTTAGCATCTTGTTTTATGCTGTTTTGGACCCCTTTGCAAGGAGTGGCACTTTAGTTAGTCCATATCCATTCAGTTACATGAAAGCATATCTTGCAGGTTGTTACTGTTGGAAAGTTCCAAGGAGGCGGTGCGTTCAATGTCATTCCAGATTCTGTTACAATTGGTGGGACGTTCAGGGCATTTTCGAAGGAAAGCTTTATGCACCTTAAACAAAGAATTGAAGAGGTATGCTTTGCTTCTCCTGGTTTAGATTCCTTCCTTTCCTTTTGGCGTCTTGAGTTCCGAAGTAGAAAATTCCTGTTCTCATTCATTTCTCTTACAATGTGTCGTCATAAATGTAAATTATTTATGCGAGTTGCAGGTCATCACTAGACAAGCCAGTGTACAGAGGTGCAATGCAACTGTCCTATTCAACGAAAAGGAGAAGCCCTTTTACCCTGTGGTCGTTAACGACAAAGATCTGCATCAACACTTCCTGAATGTTGCAGGAGATTTGCTAGGCCCGCGGAATATATTAGAGAAGCCACCATTGATGGGTGCGGAAGACTTTGCATTTTATCAAGAAGTAATTCCAGGATACTTCTTCATGGTCGGTATGAAGAATGAGTCTCAAGGAAAGCTCGAATCAGGCCATTCACCGAACTTCAGAATAAACGAAGATGTGCTTCCATATGGAGCAGCGTTACACGCATCCTTGGCCACAAGGTACCTCCTTGAAAATCAACCCGAATCTACTTTGTCAAAAGGGAACTCTCATGATGAATTGTGAAGGGCTAGGATTGATTGATAGAGCTCAACTCCTGTAAACCACATCAAAGTTTCGAACTTCATGCGAATTTGAGCAGATGCTTCGGCATGTATAGCTGACTTCATATAAATAATTTCAGCTAACCTGCTGATGTTTAAAGCTATAAACCTGTTTTGTTTTCATAGGTTTCGTTTTGTCATTCCTTTTTATACAAGCTATAGTGGGGGAGGGGGGAATCGCACTTAGAACTTCAGGTATGAGCATACATACTCTTAAATTACTCGAGTCACAAGCCCTTTGTCGATTTTGTTCTTCTTTAATAATATCAACTTTAACCTAGTTATTAATGGTTATTCCTAACATTGATCCCATAAAAACTTACTCGGAATGTGCCTTCAAATCTTATGCAGTCATTTTTTTAATGACGTGTTGGACGGATTCAAACTTGGAGCTTGTTCCCAAAGCGAAGTATTACTAGACCAAAAACTAATTGGTTATGCAATTGTGTACGACTAACATTTATCTCGTCAAGACTTAGTTGAAATATATGACCTCCTTTTTTTATCAACAAAAAAATATTAGCAAACTAATAACTAGTTGGTTATGCAGTCGTTCATGACTAATGAAATTTGGGTCACATGCTTTTCCATATTTGGGATTACAAAACTTTCATAATAATATCTTTTGAACTGTATTTCTAAACCAAGACTCATGGTCCCAATGGAAGTATCTGGGAAAAAATGGAAAACAAAATCAATGAAGTTGTTTCCAAAAATTGCAATTAACCAAAAACTCCTCTCTCCCAGTTAATCCAAAGATTCCCATCAGTGCAGCAGATTTTTGAAGGTGATCAAATTAATTGATTTTTTTTTAGTATGTCGATATTTTTACATTAAAAAAAGAAAGAATCCGACAAAATCACATAATAGACAGTCTAATTTGGTATCAAATTTATCATTTAAGAGATTCGATCTAATTGATCCCTTATGTTGAAAGGTCAAAAGATAAATTTGCTTGCATATGTATGACAGTAAGAAGAGCAACTTACGCTGCCAGTTCCACTTCCGGATGAAGGAGGAGGGTTCTACGGCCACAAATAAGAGGAGAAAAACAGACCCTCACGATCCACCGTCCACCATAGGACTCGCAATTTCGGCCGAGAAAAAATCCCGAAATTTTCCTTTCGTTTTCCCCCCTCCTCTTTCTCGAAAGCGAAACAGAAAATTAGAAACCTTCGACTAACTCTGAACGATGAGGAAGCTGAGCAGAAAATTGAGAAATTCACAGGACGACGACTTCTCTCTCCCCACTTGGGACGATCCTGCCCGCAACGATTCTCGCCCCATGGATACTCAAGGTCTCTCTCTACAATTTGCTGCTGAAAAATTACAAATTGGTAAAAGTTTTGATTTTTTAGTCCCATTTTGGTTAATGGGTTGTCGAATTTACAGAGCAAGAGGAGTTGGTTCGTGAATTGGAGAAGAGTCAAGCTCAACAGAGTCGGTTATGGAGGGTAAAAGTTGTCTCCAACTAAACAATTGTAAATCTTTTGACTTTTGGTTTGCTTCAAATGTGAAGTAACTTCTTGCTGATTTTGCTTTTGCTAGGTTTTGTTTGCATCGCTTCTCTTTTGTTTCTCAGCGTTTCTTTTGTACTCAATCTGTCAGCAGGTTCTGTCTCCATGGGAATTGGTATGCAGATTCTCCTTCTCTTATTTAGCAAGTCGAAGCATCTTGCTTTCTCTTTGCTCTCATTGAATTTACCATTTTTCTGGGTTTCAGCACTATATGCTTGAGAATGGCCAATTTCTTTCGATTAGTTCTTTGGGAGCCATTGGGTTTCAATTGGAATTTTGTATTTTGTAACTTTTATTTTCAACAATGAGATCTCATACAAGTTGTGAGTATGTGGAAACTTCAATTACTTAACCTAAGGATAGCGGTTCAAAGATCAAGTCGCAAAATTTCACCGGGTAGAGCTCGTTATTGTTGAGAAGTTGAGAATTGTGAGTTGAGTGCTTTTTTGCTGTTTATGGAACCTGTGACATATGAGGATGTAGTGATTTAGTGTCTTTCATAGAGGATGAATCCTTTTTCATCAGTTGTTGTCTTGTCACTCTATGAGTCTAATATCGATAATGATATTGTTTAGCACCACGGTGTCAGATGAGCAACTACTTGTTATATGTGATTTTGCGGCTATGTTATTCTGAAAAATGTGTTTACTCATGAAATGTCATATTTTGACCTTGATCAACAGCGTTATCATGCTTACTTCATGGAGGAGGTGCCCTCATGGATGGTTATATCTGCAGGTGATTTTCCGCTACTTATCATTAGTAGAGTCACGTGTCAATGCTTCAACAGTCATGAGATGGTTGTAGCATAGTTTAAGTGCTCAACCAATATTTCTTGTTATTGGATCTTTTGTAATTCTGTATTAGAATATGTGTTATACTCTGTAATTATTTACTGTTGGGGGAAATAAGTGTTGCAGGCACTTAATATGCTTAGTTGGCTGTCTTCTACATTATTTTGAGATGAAATAATTAACTAATTAAAAATATAACAGATTGGCTAGCTGTTCTAGCATGTTCATCAGCTATCATAGGATTACTTCATGATTCAAAGCATCACCGCCGATGGATTTGGTACTCACTCTTTACTGGTATTGTACTCGCAGTTTTCTGGTTGTATTACATGTTGAGGTATGTTACTTCTCAAACTCACACATTCTAACATTAGTTATTTTATCACATAACCAGTCTTGTAAAAGAATATTAGAATATTCACAACTTAGAATCTTAAGAACGAATTACGATGAAACTGTCACCGTGAGGTAGTTAAGTGGAACAACAAATCTAATACATTAAAAGATCTCATTTCTCTATATGTATCCTTCATTCAGCCGCTGACACTGTGGCCCTTCATTCAATTGACTTGTGTTGAACATGGATGCAGGGTGCACCACTGCACCTGCATTTTATTTTCCAGTTTGTGTTCAATATGTTGTCATCTTGCCTTGCTCTTAAGTTTCTTTCCCCTTGTGAATTGTGCTGTATGTTTAAGGTACAAACAAACTAGTTTTGAACAAAAATGATACTTGTGCAGTTTGCCAAGGTTCCTCTGGGATATAATCTGGCTTCCATTTGGACCTCTAAGGTATGCTAAAATCCGATTCATGTTCAGAACTTGTCTGTATAACTTTTAAATTTATTCATGAAAGCTTATCTGGTATTGCAGCGGGGCAGGACTGGCTCTGTACATTGATCATCTGCTAACTGAGTCATCAGAAGAGATAAGAAAACTTCGAGGCTATATGTATGCTTACAAAGCTAGCTGAACCTTGTGTTTGTCCATCTTTGACATTGATGCGATGTAAATAGCAAGGGCAGTTGACAAAAAGTTTGATTCTGGTATAAGGGAGAGGGAGAGGGAGCCCATACCAGCTTGATTCTCAGTATTGTATGGAAAAATCCTGGTTGAACTCTAAGGTAATTCTCTTTAATCACAATTTGTAAAACTCGCTTTGAATACATTGTCAGGTCTGAAATCTTGTGGTTTCCGATTGTGTAGCCGCTGATAGTTTGGTTCAAACATCGATCCTATTGTTAGATTATTCTATTAATTTTACTCAATGAAGTTGAATATCAAAATTAAAGTTGAAAGTTCTGACATTATTCACACATCCTTCTGCTACTAACTAAGAAAGCATGGTAATCTTGATCGGTGTCAGTTAATTTTATCTTTCTTCGAATGGATATAAGGGGGCTAAAAAGGGAGAGAAACACTAAGGTTTTAGTTGTATGTTTTCGTGGAAGTCACTTCTTGCTGAAATGGAGGTTACATAGATACCGAATAAGCGGCTAATTGCATGATAAGTAAATGAATTTTATTTTGTTCCAGTAGAAGCATATAAGAAGGTATGATAAAAAATTAGAACTGAAATACGGGGAAGTGGAATGTTATTGGTCACACAACTAAGTGATTGTATCGCTCCAAAAGAACAAAGATTGAGTTAGTCCTCGACTGCCAATGATAGTAGGGAAAGTGAAAATTATTATTTTTGTTTTGTAACGGCGTTAGTTCTGAGTTTTAGCTTTATTAATGTGCTTTTAATGGAGCTTTGGCTGTATGAATTTGCAGGCTTCAAACATTGGGGACCTGCAGGCTTCATGTCAGCACCACGATAGTCATAAAAGACCACAAAAAATTACTGAGTAATTTTGAACAATATTTCCATGTAATTTCTATAAACACAGACGGATAGAGAGACGGTGATGAGAGCATATTTGTAGAATGATGGTTTTTTAAGTGACAAAAGCATTGTCAAAACGGTAGGGGGAGAAGTCACAATTTTTCTGCGACTTTTAGCGGCGATTTCTAAACCCCTGCCTAAAGTACCTTTTGTAGCGGTTACCGACGGAAAATATCGTTACTAAAGATATTCGACACGTAGAAGACCCTAAAATGGTCATTAAATATGGGAAAACCGTCGCTAAACATTATAAAATCGCCGCGAAAGGGGAAAAATGGTCATTTAAAGTCTCAGACTTCTAATTTCTGCTAAATATAGTGTTTTTCAGTATAAAACTTAATTTCCTTCCCGTAAAATAATAAAAACAGTTGGGTAAGCTAAGAATTGAGATTTTTTTTTATTTTTCCTTCAATTTATATCTACAATTAACATAAAAGATGACAACATGTAAATCTTGATAATATCTTCTAAAACAAACTTGAAACCACCATGATTAAATAGCTTTCCTTTTCGAGATTGGTGTTCTTATGAATCTTGATTACCAATTTGTCCCCGTGTTATGTTAATATAGGAACGATCGCAGTTAGTTTGCAATCCAATCCCGATTTACTCGATCTGTTACTGTTCAAACGTACATGTACGGAACATAACCTAGTTTTGTTTACTTTTTTCCTCGAGTGCAAAGACTTTCTTAATCTTTGTTTGGTACTCTACCAATCCTAGTCCTTGTTGGAAACGATAGATACTTGTATAATCAAAGGTCTTGTGTTTTAGTTAATTTAATTCAATTCAGCTCAGTTTCCTAGCTGCTTTAACATTCATGTGATTTGTCTAATGGCATCAAAATCTTCAACGGTGGTGAAATCAATTGAGGAGAAGTTCAAGGAGGACAGAAGAACTTTAGCTATCCAGTACTACCGCCGTCAGCTTCTTGAAACAGTTGAAAGATTTCAGGTTGTGATTGTTGCTGGCGAATTTGGATGTGGAAAAACTACGCGGATACCGCAATACCTACACCAGGCCGGGTACACAAAGACCGGCAAGAAAAAAATTGCGTGTGTAGAGCCACGGCGAGCTGCTGCTATTAACGCTGCTGCAGCGGTTTCTCAAGACATGGGGGTCGAACTTGGACGTGAAGTACGCTACTGCATTAATCACGATGACTGCACAACCAAAGAGAGTGTCTTGAAGTACATCACGGACGGAATGCTGGTGCAAGAATGGCTTGGCCGGCAAGACTTGTTGACGAGCTATGGTGTGGTGATGGTCGACGAGGCGCAGAGAGAACGCTGGCAAGTGATTCCTATGATGTGTTTGCATTAGTGAAGCGTGTTGCTCGAGTGCCATGATGTGTTTGCATTAGTGAAGCGTGTTGCTCGAGCTCGACGTGATCTTAAACTTGTTATTGTGTTGAGTGAAAGTGGAAGTACGAGTGATCCTGAGAAGCTCAGTGATTATTTTGATTAGGCTCCGATAATCACAATTCCACAGAGGCAGTATCGTTGTTCTTAAAAATTAATACACACTAGTTTTGATGTGTTTTCGAGATTATGTCGCTTATTTTCTCTTCTTTTTGACAATATGTTGTTGAATTTACTTTGCTGTGAAGCTTTTGGTTTTGGATGTTAGGATGCTTACATTTTAATATGGTATCGGAGTAGATAATTCACGTGCTAAGCTCAATGACTTACGTCTTAATTGATGCCATACTAGAGGGGCTGTGTTGTCATTTGATTCAAGCTTAAAATAAAGTTGAGTGGTTAGTGCTGTCACTCAACATAATCCAACATAATCTAGTGACAATTAAACTCTGCCGAAATTTCTTTTTAAAGTTGTGTTTTAACATACCCCGCATGTGTGTCAGCAAGGTGTGGTCCAACATGGGACCCCTTTTGTGTCAATACATAAAAGTTGTCATTGATGAAATTTGGTGGCACCGATCTGATTATTCTGTATATATTTCTATTAAAATTTAATAATTTTTTGTTTATCATTTGAAAATAAATTAACAAAACATTTTTGTTTTCCTTAAGTTTTTGGGTTTTTAAATTTTTTATGGAAAACTCTTCCTTTTTTTGTTTGTCAAAGAAAACTCTTCATTCTTGGGTCTGAAGTCTATTTTTGATGCTAGGGAGATTAAATTTGCAAGTTAAATGATGTGTCACTAATATGAATGAACACGTTTATCAACATTTAAGTAATAAACCAATCATCAACTTCCATACCTTTTAATTTTCAAAATTTTATCTCCAAATTTAATGCACGTAGCTTTACCCTTTTTTGAAAACCCTTTGTTTAGGAAAACCTAGTCAACGGTGGAAACCTAGTCCTAGCGTCGCTTGGTTTCCTATTTGGTTAGGGTTTCCTTCTTCCTAATGGATTATTGCCGCCTAAATATTCCAGACTATATAAATACACATACAATATAATCTCGCGAGTGCAGAATTTCCATCACTTTATATTCCCTCGTTTTTTTTCTTTCTGTCAAATCCAAGTCCTTAAGAAAAATTTCATCAGCCTCGATTTTCGATGGCGAGGCGTAGCACTCTGAAGAATTGGGTGTCTGATAAGTTAATGGATTTTCTCGGATATTCTAACATCGTAGTTGTTCGGTTCGTTATTCAACTCGCTAAGCAAGCAACATCGCCGGCTGGTGTGATGGACAAACTCGTCGATTTTGGACTGCCATCCACGAATGAATCGGGCGCTTTTTCGAAAGAAATCTTCGCAAGATTGCGCCGCAAGTCATTATCGAAAAAGAAGAGGGAAGTGGCCAGGCTGGTGAGGAAGCTGCAGAGAACATATGATGAGATCATAGATGTGGACAACGATGATTATGAGTCTATGAAGTTGGATTCGAGGAAGAAACGGTATAGGAAGAGGGTGCGGAGTGAAGTAGAAGAAGATCGCGAGGCAGATATTGCGAGAGTGAACGAAGAGAGACCGGTTAAAAGACGAATATGGATAGTAGAAGGCGACGATGGTTCACCGTTTGAAGAAGAAGAAACGTTGCGTGATCAGCGAGAGAGGGAGGAGTTGGAGAGAAACATAAGGGAGAAGGATGCAGCAGCCCCAACAAGGTTGTTAAAACAGAACGAGGCAAAGGAGGCGTTTCAGAGAACCAATGCTGATATCGAAGCTTTAAGAAGAGTTTCAAGACAAGAGTATCTAAAGAAACGGGAGCAAAAGAAATTGGAGGAAATTATGGAGGATTTAGAAGATGAGAATTGCTTATTCAGAGGTCTGAAGCTGACCGAAGCAGAAGACCGTGACTTGAGTTACAAGAAACAAATATTAGAGATTGCGAAGAAAAAGTCAGTGCTAGAAAAGGATGAGAGTGGCAATGAGTACATGATCCCGGAAGCCTATGATGATCAGGAGTGTGGCATTGATCAGAAAAAGAGATTTTCTGTGGCTTCTCAATGCTACCGGGAACTGAATGGCGGAGATAAAATCAACCCGTTTGCAGAACAGAAAGCTTGGGAGGATCAGCAAATTGAAAAGGCAACATGGAATTTCGGATCCAAAGACAAAAATAGGTCAATGTCTGCTGATGAGTACGAATTTGTTTTTGGAGACCTGATTGATTTTGTCAAGGCATCAGCTAATGAATTTGATGATGATTTGCAAGCACAACAAACTCGGTCATTTGATTCGCAAGTGAAATCAAACTTGGAGAAGCTGCAGGAGGAGAGAAAAACATTACCAGTCTTCTCCTATCGCGATGAGTTGCTCCGAGCAGTTGAAAAATATCAGGTTCTTGTTATCGTTGGTGAAACTGGGTCCGGGAAAACCACACAGATACCCCAATATCTGCATGAGGCAGGATACACGAAGCATGGAAAGATTGGATGCACACAGCCACGGCGAGTTGCCGCTATGAGTGTTGCTGCCAGGGTTTCTCAAGAAATGGGAGTCAAACTCGGCCATGAGGTAGGTTATTCTATTCGTTTTGAAGATTGCACATCTGAAAAAACTGTTATGAAATATATGACTGATGGAATGTTGTTGCGTGAATTTCTCGGCGAACCAGATTTGGCAAGCTATAGTGTGCTGATGGTGGACGAGGCACATGAAAGAACGCTCTCGACAGATATTCTGTTCGGATTAGTTAAAGACATTGCACGATTTAGACCCGATTTTAAACTCCTCATCTCAAGTGCAACTCTTGATGCTAAGAAGTTCAGCGATTACTTTGATTATTGCCCGATTTTATATATTCCAGGAAGGCAGCATCCTGTCGATATATTCTACACAAAGGAACCACAAGCTGATTATTTAGATGCAGCAATTGCTACTGCACTTCAAATCCATGTGACAGAACCATCTGGCGATATAATGATCTTTCTCACTGGTCAGGAAGAAATTGAAGCAGCGGCTGAAGTATTGAAACAGAAGACAGAAGGCCTTGGGACAAAAATTGGTGAGCTGATTATCTGTCCCATATTTGCAAACCTACCTACCGAGTTGCAAGCGAAGGTTTTCGAGCCCACGCCTTCAGGGGCTAGGAAGATTGTCCTGGCCACAAACATAGCTGAAACTTCGGTGACAATAGACGGGATCAAATATGTCATTGACCCTGGACTTTGCAAGATGATGAGTTATAATCCGAGGACTGGGATGGAGTCATTGCAAGTCACTCCCATCTCGAAAGCATCGGCCAGACAAAGGGCAGGTCGATCTGGTCGAACAAGCCCTGGGAAATGCTTCAGGTTATACACATCTTACAGTTACCAGCATGATTTTGAAGATAACACAATACCAGAAATACAACGGACTAACCTTGCGAATGTCGTGCTTACGCTGAAGTGTCTCGGTATCCATGACTTGTTACATTTCGATTTCATAGATGCTCCACCTGCTGAAGGATTGATAAAGGCGCTTGAACTGCTGTTTGCCCTAGCTGCATTGAACAAATTTGGTGAGCTGACTAAGGTCGGTAGGCAGATGGCAGAGTTTCCTCTTGATCCGAAGCTATCTAAGATGATAGTTGCTTCCGGCAAGTACAAGTGCTCGGACGAGGTTATTTCAATCGCTGCTATGCTTTCTGTTGGTAACTCAGTTTTTCTCCGCCCGAAGAACAAACAAGCCTACGCTGACAATGCACGAATGTGGTTTCAAACCGGGAATGTGGGAGATCACATTGCTTTGCTTAATGTGTACAATGAATGGAAGGAGACAAATTACTCAACACAATGGTGTTCCGAAAACTACATACAGGCGAGGAGCATGAAACGAGCAAGAGATATCCGGGTACAACTTGAACGGCTCTTGGGGCGGGTTGAGGTCGAATTAATCTCAAATCCCGATGATCTAACGCCTATAAAGAAGGCCATTGCATCCGGTTTCTTCCCCCACGTTGCAAGCTCTTTGAAGAATGGACGTTATAGAACGATCAAATATCCACAGACCGCCTACATCCACCCGAGCTCAGGGCTAGCACGGGAGTCACCAAGCTGCGTTTTATACCACGAAATGGTGCTTACGACAAGAGAATACATGAGATGTGTAACGGAAATAGAGCCGAAGTGGCTGCTGGAAGTAGCTCCGCATTATTTCCAGGTGAAGCATGTTAAGAACTCGGGTTCGAAGAGCAGCCTCGCAGCGGAGGGCAGGCCGAACAGGACCGACCACTCTCGGGGTTCAAAGACTTTCCCTGTGCCAGCCCATAGGCTTCGAACTTACTAATGTTTTTACCAGACAATATGTATTCTGATGTACTTTGAAATTTTTAAGGTTTGCGTAGTGTTTTCACGAATACAATTTAATTTTCGTCTTGCATGTGTCATTTACAGCTCACCTTGCATTAGGAGAGATTCTTTATGGCGAATGAGGATCATCTCCAGATCCTCTTTGTGAGGATCTTCCTTTAAGGCCATCCCAATGCGGCCGCCCAAGTGTTAACGGGCAGACCACGGCTGCACAGACGTGGTATGTCCGTCGCACAATAGAATTTTGCTCAGTTCGATTTCTTCCGAAAGCAAATTCGAAGAGAGACAGAGAGATCCAAAGGTGTTTTAAGAACCAGAGAAACACATCACTTAAAAACCAAAAAGTACATTACCGGTGCTGAATATTTAACCAAACAAAAATACACCAAACTACCGAAACAAGTCTTAAGTTTGGTAACAAACTCCGAAGGTTTTTCGAAAAAGCATATAAAATTCTCTGTTCTTCCTAATGAGAGTAGCTTACTTAAAACGGAAATGAATAGATCATTCATCCTCTTCAATGACCTTGGTGCCCAATCCACTCAGTCCTTCTGCTGGGATCTCAGCAACGGTAACAAGGGAGTAGAGCTCTTCCTTTGCATCTTCGTCGTCGTTCCTCTTGCGAGCAATGCGAACCCTGATCCTTCTTGGGACGCTCCTGATTCCTCTGCTCCAGATCTGCTTGTTCAGCTTCACGTCCACCCTGACATCATTTGTTCCCATGGCCTTCTTGGCAAACTTCCTGATCTCCTTTATGGCGTTAGGAGCCTTCTTCTTGAATGTGCTGTTACGAAAAGGCATTGCAGAAGAGTTATTTTAATGTTTTTCAATGGTTCAATAACAATGCACAAGCAAAAGAAACGACACATTGGCAAATGATACTTATACAGAACCTACTATCTCCGCAGAGTTTCAATAACATCAACATCTGAGACCGTAAGAGCCCTATACCCACAAATTCCAAGCCCAACCCTCTGGACTAGAACCTCTGCTTCAAGCCCAAGCCGCAGCCAAGTAGCTTACACCATTTCCATACTACAGTCCTAGATGGCCATCTTTGGGCAGTCTCGCTTCCACTCACCACCCTAATCCATCACTAAGAAGCCTTACCATCCTAATGTCCATCTGAAAAATCCAATTTCAATCATAACCCTCCTCTAATCACATTTTACTGTGAAAATCATCGCCTTTTCCCTGCTCCCCATCATAAAAATCTGGTGAACATTGTCCACCGCAAACCCCTCGCAACAACTTACGAACTTGCTAGAAGACCCAGCTCGCCAGTTTTAATAACTAAGTTCTGCATTATATCTTTGTTTTCTGTTTCTACTTCTTCTACGCCGGAAACATACATACATTCCGTTCTAGTTAAATAACTAATCATAAAAGTAAAATAGAAGTTCGATAACACACATGTCCACAACCACAACATAGGAAATACTTCCGAAAATTTTCAAACATACAAACCCATTCGAATACACATTGAAATCAAATGTCGACAACTCGAAAACCATATGAATCCAAATCCCAGTCAAGAATCAGTAAATAGAAAAACACAATATGCAAAACAAGCAGCCGAAATCAAATATTTACAACAAAAACAACTACTAAATGCGAAACTGACGAACCGAAAGCACGAATAATGCAAATATAAGAACAAATCACGAAAAGTTGGGGAAAATACAATACCAGCCATGGAGGCGCTTGTGGAGGTTGATGGTGTACTCTCTAGTCACCACCTCCTCCTTCCTTCCCTTTGTCTTCTCAACCATTTTCACACTCTCCTTCTACCAACTGTACCTGCATATGCAAATCCTCACTTCAGAAAAGAAAGGAAAAAAAACCCCACAATTAAAAAATCCAATCTTGAAAGCAAAAACCCTAGATTTGAGCTATACGCCACCAGAAAATTAAGCATAAATATGATTAGAAAATGTTATATTTTCTTAAGAACAATTCAGATGTACAAGTAAGATTTCATGGGTAGGAGATTTTTTTTTTGGGGGGGGGGGGGGGGGAGGAGAGACAGAGAGAGAGACGAACCTTTGGGGCGGGCTTGGAAGTGATGCAGAAAGAGAGGAGGAGGAAGAGGCGCTGGGGGATCAACTAAAAATGGGGCGTAAAACCCTAGCTTCCACACCCTTATAAAGGTCTATCAGAGTCCCCTTGTTCTACTTATACGACGTGTCGCTTGTTGCCAGTTAGAGATGGTAAACAACTAATCACGTCGTTTTGTTCTGTTTCTTATGAATAATAAAATAGAAATAAGGCTTTTTAGTAAGGAAAACAAAAATAAGTTGTAAAAAATATGTTTAGGATAAGCCATATTTTTGGTTCGGAAATGTGTTAACAACTAATCAATTTGCGATAAGATATTTGATTTAGCAGTATTTATCTTCATTTAGTTGAAAGAGATCTTAAATTCAGGTTATATAATGTGAACACCATATATTGTGTTTGATGCTTGATTGTTGCTAGCACGTAGCAGTGGCATAACCTTGTTGTGCCCATATGACTACATTGCAGTAGTTTTTGTACATATCAATTATCGAACAATGAGAAACAACAAATCATTGTGTTTAACCTAATTCTGAAGACAACTCGTTTTTACTCATCATGGGTTATCATATTGGTGCACGACAACGTTGATGTGATAAACTATAGCATAGTGTAAATCAATAGTTATACGCGTCATTAATAACATAGTGTGACACTATCACCGAAACTGACTTCTCTATTATTTTTCTTTTGTAATGCATATTGAATTTTTGCTTTCTCGTTACGCCCCTAAACCCTAATACCTTTGTCGACCTTTTCACCAAGATCAAATGACGTGACAAGGAACACGTCGAATTTACTCTTTTGGTAACGTTGGATGAGACCGAACCCACAAATTTATAAAGTTGTAATGCATCACTAGAAAGGGATCACAACAGTTGTAAGTTGCATCATAGTAAAGTTTCTTCCAACAAAATTACTGAACACATGTTATGAAACTACAAAGAAAAGTAATACACATCAACGTTACACGCCTCGAACGGAATCAAATAAATTTGTATTAGCTTCCATCTTAGCATCATCGACTTTACACGCCTATATTAATCCTAGTTCGGCAGAAAATTCAGCTATATTCAGCTTCGTATGTACCTCTCGAAGAATCAATGAAACAAAAAAACAAAGAACCGTCCTAAATTTGTAACTGAAATGTTCACGCTTCTTGTGTATCTAGATTCTAGAGCTCTTCTATGTAAGCTTCACCTACGAGTTTAGGGTGCGTCGTGAATATCTCCATAAGCTAGGACCCAAAACCGCGAGACCAGCAAGGCCGACCAAAATCTGCCACAACCAGAATAACCTCATATGTTGTACATTTACTCTAAAGGTTGGAAACTACTTGAGATAATCAGTTTTGAGTACGAACTTTGACTAGAACTCACCTTAGTATGTGTTTGATGACTGGTTTGAGTAGATTCGAAGAACGATTTTAGTGAGTTAAAGCGAGATGTACAGGGCATTGAGACCACTACAGTGTACTGTTTTTTGAGTTAAAGCAACAAACCTCAAAACAAGTGTCAACATCACCGGAGCAGTCTCTTGACTGATAGCTGTGTAAAATCCTGTCCAACCAGTAGTGATTCTCCTGAATGAAGGAAATCGGCAACAGAAATCAAACGGTTTGTGTAAGTACATCCACTTCATTAGTCTCTCGCATCCACGAAACTTTGTGCACTAGGTGATTGTTGGAACAATGGTGCATCACTGACCAAAATGAAACTTTTTGTAACAAGAAAACTTACTTGAAGCCCATTTTCTTGGGCTCTTTGCTCAATTTCAAGGATGGTTGGGACATCCTCATCTGACGGCCCTTCCTCTTGGAGACGTAATATTTCATGCAGAGTAAGATCGACCTGTTGTATGGTATCAAACAGCTAGTTGAACGACCAATCGATTAATAAACCAAAATATAAGAACATGTCGAACAACAAAAGCACCAACCAGCTTTGACGAGATTTCTGGATCACAAGAAAAGTTTATGATTCGATCACCACGAACATTTGCAGTTTTGTAAGGCTTACTACCCCCAATAAATACAGAAACACCGACAGTGTAGATCTATAGCATGGAGGTAAGTAAGAAGAATTGAATCAATGATAAAGATGATAAATAGAAATAAAATAATTCGGAGGCATGCGTACCTGTCCATGTTTGATTCGTAGAACCTGCATAATTTTTGTTTCAAGAAGTTTGCTCAGGAATCCAACAATGTGAATGTCTTCTACCTGCCATATAAATGTTTTTCCCTAGTTATAAATCATCAGGAAAATTCAAGTCACCATCAAAAGCTTTGTAATATACGACAAGAAAGGTACACACCATGGTTCCATTTTTCAGTTCCACAGGGAAGCACAATTGGACAGAACATTGTTCTTCCACCATCGGGCTGCGAACCACTTCTCTGCAAGAACATCCAGTCCAGATTGTTAGAAGGGATTTTATTGGAAGAATAAGTCGTCCTACAGCCGTCCTACCTTGTCCTACCTACACACTAGCCGTCCTACAGCCGTCCTACCTTGTCCTACCTACACACTAGGACGGCTACCTTGTCCCCTACAGCCGTCCTACCTTGTCCTACCTTGTCCTACCTACACACTAGGACGGCTACCTTGTCCTACCTACACACTTGTATCATGTATATATATCCTTGTAATCTTGTAGAGAAATATAATGAGAAAAAGCATTCTCTTCCATATTTTCCACATGGTATCAGAGCTGGAACCTTAACCGGCCTGACTCCATTGTTGTCCCTTCTCTTCTTCTGCACATTCGTTTCGATAATGGCAGAAGATAATCTTTTTGACTCAGAAGCTGAAAGCTTCACAGCTCCTCGCCCTAGTTTTCCAGAAGCTGAAGTCAACCCAAACCAACGTTTGTGTTCTGTGTTGTTAAATGAGTTTAACTATCTTCCATGGTCCAGATCAATATCTCTTGCCCTTGGAGGAAGATCCAAACTTGGATTCGTCAATGGAAGTATTGAAGCACCTGACGTCGCATCGCTGGAGTATGAAGCATGGCTGTGCAAAGACCAGCTGGTCATGTCGTGGCTCCTCAACTCCATGGATCCTAAGCTGTCTGAAATTTTCAGTTTTTCAGAATCCTCTAGTGCTCTTTGGAAGGCAGTCAAGGACATGTATGGAAATCAAAACAATGCTGCTCGAGTGTTCCAGCTTAAGAGGAATCTTGCAAGTCTTCAACAAGGTGATAAATCCTTTGTTCATCATCTCGGTTGCATGAAAAACATGTGGAACGAACTAGAAATGTATCGACCACACACTATCGATGCTGCCGTACTGTTAAAAAGGTCTGAGGAAGACAAAATCTTTCATTTGCTTGCAAGTTTGGGTTCTGAATATGAAGATCTTAGAAGCCATATTCTAATGAATCCCGAACTTCCATCATTTGCAAGTGTTTGCACTACTATCCAGCGAGAAGAAGTACGCAGAAAAGTCATGAATGTTGACGTAAAACCTAGTGTGTCTGAGGCTAGAGCTTTTGTGACAAATCATAAGTCATTTGGAGATAAAGTATACAAGGGAAAAAGGCCAGATCTGAAGTGTCTACATTGTAATAATGTTGGACATCTAATAGATCGATGCTGGATATTGCACCCTGAGTTGAAGCCAAGGTTTGAGAACAAGCCTTTAAGAGATCATAAGGGCTCACACGCCAGACCACATACAAACAAGTACCATGCTGCTGCTGCTACATCCATCGGTGGGTCGATGAACTTTACAGCCAATCCGGCTGACTTGTTGAATGAGTTCTCAACCTACCTTCAAACCAGAAAAGGAAGCACAGGTGAAATGTCGACTGGGGAAAATCAAACTGCTCTTCTTGGACAGTTTGCAGGGTTCTTAGCTGAATCTGGTCATGTACCTCAAGGAGACATTCCAGGTATCATGTGTGCTCTTTCAACTGCTCTAAATGTTAGTCACTCTCATGATTTTTGGATTATAGACTCAGGTGCCACAGATCACATGACAAATCAATATTCTAAGCTATACGATTTTGAAAGCCACACTAAACCATCACTAGTTTCTGTAGCAAATGGTAGAGGTGTGCCAGTTCTAGGTAGAGGGAAAGTTAAACTGATCTCAGAAACTGTTGAGTCCACAACGTTATATGTTCCATCTTTTCCTTTTCAATTATTGTCCGTAGGAAGGATTACAAACTCTCTAAACTGTCGTGCAATTTTTTCCCCCCACAATGTTGTTTTTCAGGATCTAGCCACCAAGAAGCTGATTGGTGAAGGTCATTACCTAAATGGGCTGTACTATTTTTCAGAGGACCTCAATATTCCAAAGGGGTTCCAAGTCAACTCAAACCTAGAACATCGGTTGTGGCATCAACGCCTAGCACATCCCTCAGAATCTGTGTTGTCTACGTTGTTCCCTAGTTTATGCAAATCCTCCCTTGTATGTGAAATTTGTCATTTGTCAAAATCTACTAGACTCCCATTCAATTCTTCCATGTCTAGGACTAGCAAGTTGTTTGAGATGGTGCACTCCGATGTTTGGGGACCTGCACCTCTAGAGTCTTTTGATGGTTATAGGTACTACGTTATCTTTGTTGATGATTTCTCAAGAGCCACTTGGTTGTACCTCCTAAAATTCAAAAGTGAAGTTATGGATGCTTTCAAGGACTTTCATAATCTTGTCATGAACCATTTTTCATCCCAAATCCACATACTAAGGTTTGATAATGGCATTGAATATACATCAAAAAATATGACTAACTATTTGAGCACCCATGGAATTATACATCAAACAAGTTGTGTAGGTACTCCTCAGCAAAATGGAATTGCCGAAAGGAAGAATCGGGACCTACTTGAAAAAACCAGGGCGCTAATGTTGCAAATGAATGTGCCTAAGAGGTTTTGGTCTCAAGGAGTTCTTGCAGCCACCTATCTTATCAACAAACTGCCTAGTTGTGTTCTGGATACAAAATCACCATCTGAGGTTATGCAAAACAAAAAGGGTAATCTTTCTCATCTGAGAATCTTTGGATGTACCTGTTATGTTCATATTCAATCCCATCACCGAGACAAGCTTAATCCCAAAGCTGTCAAGTGTGTTTTCATGGGATACTCCTCCACCCAAAAAGGGTACAAATGCTACAATCCGTGCTCTAGGAAGATGTTTGTCTCAAGAGATGTACGGTTTGATGAAAACCAACCATATTTCAACAAATCATCAGATCAAAATCGTCAGGGGGAGCATTTCCTAGATCTCTTCCCATTGCCAAATCAAGTCGAACCAAGTGACTGTGTCCATTCACTACCTCACAACCGGGACTCTCATGCAACTCTTAATGACAACCTGCTTATTGGAGACGACACTGAAGCCTCAGAAGCACAAGTAGTTCCCCATGACCATAACACAACATCTATACAAGAGAGTGGAGCTGAACCTATTGTGATCCCAGCTCAACCCCGCAGGAATCCGACTCGAGATCGACATCTACCATCAAGGATGCAAGACTATGAAACTTACCATGCCAGGTACCCTATTCACAAGTTTGTAAATTACTCCAAAGTCTCTCACTCTTATGCAGTCTTCCTCAGTAAACTGTCCTATGAAAGTGAACCAAGGAACTTTCAAGAAGCCAATCGTCAAGTTGTGTGGAGGCTAGCCATGGAAGAAGAACTCAAAGCCTTGAATGAAAATAAAACCTGGAGTGTAGTTCAACTTCCCAAAGGCAAGAAGGTGGTAGGCAGTCGATGGGTCTATAAAATCAAGTTTAATTCTGATGGCTCAATTGAACGACACAAGGCAAGATTGGTGGCTCGCGGTTTTACTCAAACTTTTGGAGTGGACTATAAGAAGACATTTGCTCCCGTGGCTAAGATGAGCACAATAAGGGTTTTGTTATCTGTTGCAGTGAACCATGAATGGCCATTGTACCAAATGGATGTAAAAAATGCTTTTTTACATGGAGATCTCGAAGAGGAAGTCTACATGCAACTACCCCTGGGTCATCCACAAGCACAGAATTCAGGTATGGCTTGCAAGCTTCATAAGTCAATCTATGGCTTGAAACAATCTCCTCGTGCCTGGTATGCCAAACTGAGCTCGGTACTTGAAAATTTTGGGTTTAAGAGAAGTCATGCTGATTCCTCCCTGTTTGTTCGAATAGGATCAGTTGGCAAATTAGTTGTACTAATCTATGTTGATGATATCATCATCACAGGTGATAACATTGATGAGATTCACACTCTTAAACATTCTCTTCATCAACAATTTGCCATTAAAGACTTAGGAGTTTTAAAATACTTCATTGGGATTAAACTGGCCACTTCACCCAAGGGACTTTTTTTGAGTCAAAGGAAATATGTGATTGACTTACTTCAAGAAGTGAAGATAATGGATTGCAAACCAACTCGTACTCCTCTTGATAGCAAATTGAAGTTGGACTTGACAGGAGAACCTCTCAGTGATATCAGTTACTACCAACGATTGGTGGGTAAGCTTATATATCTCACCATCACCAGACCGGATATAACTTACGCCGTTAGTCTTGTAAGCCAATTCATGCATGCACCCACTGAAGCTCATTTAAATGTTGTTAAAAGAATTCTCAGATACCTCAAAGGCTTCATTGGTCGGGGAATCGTCATGAAAAACAATGGTCATACTCAAATCATTGCCTACACCGATGCTGACTGGGCAGGGAATGCTATTGATAGAAAATCCACTACTGGCTACTGCACGTTGGTTGGAGGAAACCTCGTGACATGGAAGAGCAAAAAACAAAATGTAATTGCTCGCTCAAGTGCCGAAGCTAAGTATAGAGCCATGGCTTCCACTGCATGTGAACTCATTTGGCTCAAGGGCCTTCTCTCGGACTTGGGGTTCTCAATCAACACACCTATGTCTCTTTTCTGTGACAATCAAGCAGCTATGCATATTGCCTACAATCCGGTGTTCCATGAACGCACTAAACACATTGAAGTTGACTGTCACTACGTTCGGGAACAAGTCCAGTCCAAGGTAATTCAAACCACATTCACTCGAAGCCAAGATCAACTTGCTGATATTTTCACGAAGTCTCTTGCTTCTCCTCAGTTTCAAAGTCTGCTCTCCAAGCTTGGATCAATTAACCTCCTTGATCCAGCTTGAGGGGGAGTATTGGAAGAATAAGCCGTCCTACAGCCGTCCTACAGCCGTCCTACAGTCGTCCTACCTACACACTAGGACGGCTACCTTGTCCCCTACAGCCGTCCTACCTTGTCCTACCTACACACTAGGACGGCTACCTTGTCCTACCTACACACTTGTATCATGTATATATATCCTTGTAATCTTGTAGATAAATATAATGAGAAAAAGCATTATCTTCCATATTTTCCACAGATTTGGACCAAGAAGAAAGTAGGCGACTTGTCAAACATTATTGTGAGAAACTTCAGTGGATTCTTAGATATCAGACAAAGGCAGGAATCGACAATATTCAAACACCGAACATGTTGGGTGATCAATGGAGTTGCTCAATCGAACAATATTTGAGACGCCTTGTACCACAAACAAAAGTACAACATGTTTGCTACATTCAGGTTTGTTCTCTATTCTACCTTATTCTGGTTTTAGGAAAGGTGAATGGTAGTCCTACGAGGTCATCGCGATTAAATTGTAGGAGCGGTTCAGGAGCCTTTGGCATCCCACCCTGCATGGTAAATCACATACCTGTGAGCACATATATATAATCCCGGTGTAAATAGGTGGAAAGGAATTTTTGCTTACCATATACTGCAATATAAGAGGAAGTGCTATAGAGGGATCAATATTCCCGACAATCAAAATGGAGAAAGTTGACGGATCCTCGAAACACTTGTTGAAATATTCAGAGGATGCAGGTTATAGTATCCACAACATTTAGCCAATTCGCCTTGCATCCGAGATTTCTACATAGTGCAGTAATTCATGGCTTTCTGCTCAACATCTGGGGATTGAAGATCACAGACTTGGTACGAACACAGTCAAGATTGCCGACGTTGGGGCAAGCCCGTTCAATGAAAACTTCGAATCGTGTACCTTATGTTTTGATCGTAGAGATGTTTATATGGACTACTGCTGAAGAGGGACGGTTGAGGAACTAAAACGGGATGCCGTTTTCAACCCAGTAAGAATGCAAAAAAACTCAATTCCTTTTCCTATGAAGTTTTTATTCCCTTGTTATGGGTCGCTTGCAAGTTCTAATCTTAACTTCCTGAGTAGATTTGATGTTCTATTTAAAACTTGCTTTTACGATAAGTGATTATGTGAATGAACACTAGTGATTATTTGCCCCCGTCATAACAAGCTAGAAATCCTCGTCCCATGGCCACTGTTGGAACTTGGACGAATTGAGATCTTCTCTAAATTTCTGTGTTCAGAGTCGACGGACTTGAGAATTTAGATCACTCATTTTAAATCTTGCGCCTACATTAGTCTATCTCATTGACCTAACTCATTTTTTAATATTACATGCCATGCATTTTTCTAACACTTTGCCTACTATATCGGGATAATTTGAAGAAAAAAAGAAAAAGATCTAGAAAATATATGAAGCATTCTTACTGGTAATAACCTTCGAAAATATTCAGCTCAGATATTGAACTTATTCTCACATGTAAGAAGCTGTGCAAATAAAAGATGACTGTCATGACTTGTCTTGACATGCTTACTCTCACATCGTGGCACACCGAAACATTGTTGTTGGCATGCGATGACATGCATTTTGCGTGCTTGTCATGGCTTGTCTTGACACAGTAACCTCGCATTGTGGTACACCAGAACATCGTTGTTGGCCACGAAATGACAAGCGTCAAGAATTGTTGGCAGAATGCATCTCATGACACGCCATGCATTCTCTCTTTAAACTCTAATGCTCCGCTTGGTTTCTTGGAATATTTAAGAAAGTGAAACTGACAATTTGGAGAGGAGAGAAAGTGAGGCTTACGTACGTGATTGGCGAGTGGCAGAGTCGGTTTGTCAGAAAGAATTCAAAGGAGAATTTCAAAAGCCAACGACGTCATTAAGGTAAAGCTGAGGAAGGTGAACCACCATGCAATTTTGTGTTTTTCTTTCTGGGTACCACCTGCCAACAATGATGTTTTGGCGTACTACGTCGCGAGAGTTAGCGAGTCAAAGTATTAGAAAAATGCATGTCAAGGGTCCAAATCTTTCTCAATGCCCCGGATCTCCAAGTCCCTGGGCGCCGGACAAAGATATCCGGACAGGATCTCAATTACTTTTGAACAAAGAGAAACAGGAATAAAAAGTTACAAAAGTTCGCATGTTAACGGCGTCAGCTACTAAATTTCACAAAGTAACAAAGTTCTGCAAACATTCAATTAACATAAGCTAGAATTCACGCATAAGCTCAATAATTTACACATACGCCTCCTCTGATATCCCAATAAATCAGTTTTCGCCTAACAAATTGCGTCAATGGGTTACAACCGCATCAGAAAAATCGAAGCACATTATGATGCCTCGGCAGTCAGACAGATCTGCGAAGACACTTTCTCAGCTATTGATTTGATCTCTTTCACCCTCTCATCAACTAACTGCTGGAGTTGCTCTTCCTGATTTGGTTGATTTTCGTCCATCTGAACAGTACTAGTAGCTTCCCCGGCCTGTGACCTGAACATAACAAATGACATCTCTGGTTCATATTCGCTTGGAACTTCAACCACTCGCTTCCCACCAGCCCCAGAATCTTTTCCTATGAGATCTTCCTTCATGCGATTAGATATAATTCCCACAAAATCCTCCATGTACTTATCCACAGGATCAAGGCCAAGATAGACAAAAACATCCCAGCACTGAAGAAACTGTTTCTTGTTAATTTTCAAACTTTTCCGGGCATCCCCAATGACACTAGTGGATGGCATGAGTCGAGGAGCGTGTGTCTTCTTCGACAACTTTCCTTGCTTCAGTTGAGAAACTGCTGCATTAACCGCATCCTTGATTGGATTGAACTTATGAAGGCGCAGTACATCAACACAAGTACGTACATGCTGGAAGTAATCTAATGGTTCTTCAACTGTGAGGTCATAGACGTTTTCAGATACTGCAACATCATTGAGGACCTCAAGAAGGTATCGTCCATAACCCTTGTGTTGGTAAGGAGGCAATACCAATATCTGCCATCAAGAAAAGTCTAGTAAAAAAAAAAAGCACCGACATTGCATAAACAATGAAATTTTATGTGAACTACTGCATAAGTGATATCGGCAAGGAGAAAACCTGACTGAGCCGCAACCGAGAACTATCAGGATAATGGTAAAAACGATACACAGCCGTAAAACCAAGAAATATACTGTAGTTGTCCTCCTTGTCATCTGTTTTGTTCTGGATCAGGACATACAACTCCCATCTTGGATCCACAACATCAATTGGACTGCTACCTAATTGAAAAAACAGAAATTGATGTTACAGTGACAATCTTATACTGCACTCCCCTCCCCTTGCTTTCCATAGCAGAAATAAAATAGCAGTGTTCTGTGATAAGACAATGTAGGTGAAGAAATTACCATCAACAAGAAGAAGAACAAGAGGTATCAAGTGACTGTAAAGGTGTCCAGCAGCTGTCTTGCCAACAACCAAGCGAACAACCTGAACATAGTTACTGTTATTACACAATGCAAAAAAATTTATCATATTTTAGATACTGCAAAAAAAGAAAAAGAAAAAAAAAAAAGCTTGGAACATCGAAATCACCTGCAAATCAGAAGTGGTTTCTCCTAACTGACCATTAGAAACACTTATTTGTCCAATAGAGGTCTTGTGCTGTAACACCTCGCCCGTTGAGACCATGGATCTGTACACGTTTTAAATCAGGAATTCATGAAATTAAGTAAACACACAAAAATCTCAAGGTTATTGCATAAAGTGATTTTGACATTTGATCTCTGAAAGGATGCAAAGCTCATTACCTAATCAAATTTCTCTGCGTTGAAAAAGTTCGAAGGAACTCCTCTTCACTCTCAATGAGGGTCTCAGCAAATATTTTCTGGAGAATACTACTAACTTAGCAGCAGAACTATCATACTAAAACGGAAGTGATGGTTTAAACTGGGAATCAATGCAAACCTGAAGAGCTGATTTCAAATCGGTGATTCCTTTGCCACCCTTGTAACATTTATAATTGCAATCAGAAATATTTTCTTGATAAAGAGAACTTCTTGATAAAGAGAGCTAGGAGCATAAGTAATAAAAGTCTTTGGCAGACAGAACATATCAATGGAGAGAGAAAGAGTGAGAGCAACAGAACAAGAGTACTTACATCAGTTGTGCTCTCAAATGCAATATCAGCATAAGCATGAAACGATATACTGCTAACCCATATAGTAATCTGCATCCAAAGAAAGATTATAAAGAAGTCATTCTAAATCATTCCATTCAAACTATTAAATAGCTTTTAACATTATTTGCACCAGTGCAGCAAGTTCTACAAAAGTAAACTTCAATTTAAATGCATAAAGATTACCTTCAATCCTTTGTAACCATATATCTTCCCATCATCATCAAAAGAGCTATTCAAGTCAACAGGATCAATACAAAAACTGTCTGTAGAACCCACTTCCGCTTTGCTAGAAACTATAATTAAAATAATTTCAAAAAAAGATCAGATTTAAAGCAGAGAAAACCAGTGAAACAAAACAAACAATCGCGGAATTTCTGATAAAGAAGGATGAAAATATCACCAAAGAAAAGTAAAACTTTACTATCACAATCAACAATTAAACTATTCCAGCCCAACCAACTATGTGTAAAACCAATCAACTCCATCTATTCCTACCATCCTCCATCTAAACATTTGAGCATTCTACGAATTGCAATTCATACATGTAAATAACTATTTTCCATTCAGCCAAAAATCATAACTTTTCGGATCCCAACCTGAAGTAATATAACCAAACGTAAAAAATCAAAACCGCCAGTTTTCCATCACCGCAGTTACGCAGTTGCGCAATAAACAAACAGCTGAAATGGATGAACCATGGAGAAAAAAAAAATTGTTTCTTACCAAGTCAACTACTTTACGGAACCACAACAAGATACCAAACACCAAATCATCGATAAATAAGCTAACTAAAAGTTAAAATCGACAAAATCAAACAGAATAATCCAATAAACCCAAGAAAAAAGCGCACAAAACTCATCATACCCAGGTAAATCTTGATGCAATCTTTGGCCTCCACTCCAGAATCTGCTCCCAAATCAACGAAAACAAACAAAATCAATGAGTTCAGGAAACGGAACCAGAAACAGAAGGGAAAAAAACTGAAATTCGAGAAGAACACGAGGAACTATGGAAGTGCATTCTGAAAACAAAGGCAACATAAGTGAGGAAACGAAGGTCAGAAGGACTCACCGACGCTGGAAAAGCCGACGCGACGTCGTTTCTTAGGCTCGGTGGCGGTCGGATCGGCAGAGGCTCCTTGCTTCTGGACCATTTTTCGAATTAGGGTTTCCGGAGCTAGAAATGGGAGGGAGAGAGAGCGGGAAATTTACACTGTTGCAAATTGGGGCATCTCTGATATTTGTAGCGGGATTTGGTAAAGATAACTCTCACGTGCAATGCACGTGTTACTCATTCCAATTTTCCATCTCTCTTGTCAAAATTCCAATTTTTCAAATGGTCAATTTCATTGGACGGACCAACCAGGCACGGTTCGGTTCGGTCAAGTTTTTCTCCAAACTTAGACCTCGTTTGAATGTATTTTTATAATGAGTGAAACGTTTTCAGTAAAAATATTTTTAAAACCAATTATTAGTAAAAATGTAAATAAATTCTGAAAAAACAATTAAAATGCTTCTTGCAGAAACCATTTAAGTGTTTTTGGAACCCAAAAACATTTTCTTTAAAAACGGTTTTAAAAGCACATCTAAACGAATTCTTAAAAACCGAAATGTATCATATAATATATCTAATACATATCAAAAGGATGGGTTATGAGGGACTTTGCAGGTATACCCAAGATGGCGGGAGGGGCGGGAGGCTGTTTTTTCAACAATGCTGCGATGGTGGAAATAGCCGTAGTTTGTGCTGCGTTGATCTTCTGCAGGGAACAAGGCTGCGATGGTGGTAAGGTTTCTACGGATGCTACTTTGGACTGTTATTTATTCCATATTAAGGTCTTAGCGTCTCGACTAGAGAAGATGAAGTTTCTGTTTGTCCCGCGGAGTATGGCTGCTCATGTGGTTGCTTCGCATACCGCCTTGTATGGTGATTATTTCTTATAGGATGCTCTTGACTCAGATTTTTTTTTTAATATTCTTGTTGAAGATGTAAACATTCCTATTAGAATTTAATAAAATTTATCATTTGACCAAAAAAAAAAAAAAATCAAATCAAACCGAGCTGAATGAATCCAAAAACATTAGGTACGGTGAGTCAGTTAGGTTGGGTTGAACTCGTTGATTTTATCTTAACGAGAGCCTTGTTGATGCACAAAATCGACGAGGACTTTGGTACAACAGAAAGTGTCAATTTTGTGACATTCGCTAGGTTGCTCTAGTCATTAGTTTAGATAAGTATGTAAATGAATAGAGAGAGGGAAGCAAATAACACAAGATTTACGTGGTTCACCCAGATTAGCTACGTCTACGGAGTAGATGAGTTCTCATTAGTTGTGAAGGGTTTACACAAATACATAGGTTCAAGCTCTCTTTTTATGAGTTCTAGTGAATAGTTTAGTACAAATGATATTAGGGATTATTGTGGGAGAATGATCCCTTTTTATAGAAGAGAGTTTCTAGTTTTATTCTGACATTGACACGTATCGTGCTGTGATTGGCTTCTGATACCGACATATGTCGTGTTGTGATTGGCCTCCTGATTCGAGGAAAAGTCTTGTAGGTCCTTGACGGTATGATGTTGACCGGTGCATAGTAATTTCGGAATTGGTCAAGTATGGTACAAACAAGCCTAAAAATCAAATTTTCCCAAAACCTAACAACCTTTGTTCAACTTTGAAAGTAAGGAAGGAAACTGACTAATGTAAATATTTTCGAACCAATTTTAAACAATTTTATTCCATGGTAGATCGGGTTGGTTTGATGCATCGACTTCAATTAGTTTGCAAATCAAAATGTTCGGTTAAAGATTTCCCTTCCCAACAATTTAACTTTCTACCGCTATCTTTTGTAGTAAAAAAAAAAAAAAAAAAAAAAAAAAAAAAACACCTGTGATTGAAGTAATTTCTAAAAACTACATCTTAGGGCATCGCATTAGGAAATCAATCTTCAGCAAAATTTGGCGATAGAAACAAAACACAGGATCCTTCCCTTGTTCGGTGAAAGGGCTAAAGTCTTCACATTCATCAAGAGAAAATATAATACGATCTAAAACCGGAAATCATGTCTCTTTGGACCTGGAAGAGGAAGCTAAAGCACCAATGAACACAACGATGACACATTTTCCCCTCACTTCCTACCAGGGGTCTTGACAGCCTGCCTGTTCCTCTTCTTCGCACCAGACTTGGCAACCTTGAGGCTCCTGTGAACGGCACTGAGCCTGGCGAGGGCAGCTTTCTTTAGATCTGGTCTGTAGAAGTTATCCGCAACCTGGAAGAATTCACAATTAAAGAACAATTCAGTTAGTGCTGAAATTCATTGACACTTATCCATACATAAAGAGAAAACCAGAAGAATTCAGATGCTTAAGAAACATGGAAAACAGAGAGAACAGGGAGCATGCCGTGGGGAGCGAAGGAGAAAAAGAGGGGGAGTTTTGTTTTTGGGGGGGGGTTGATTTGGGGGTGGAGAAAGAGTTAGGACATGGGCACTCAACGAGTTGGAAAAGTTACTACTTTACTGAGAGGTTTAACGGGAAGAAACAATAAAAGCGAATCAAATGTAACAGAAAATAAACTATATCACGTTAAAACTACAGTCATCGAAGTTGAATGAAACCCTGAAAACAAGATACAACGATAATTGAAAACTACAGTCATCGAAGTTGAATCCAACCCTGAAAACAAGATAGAAGCGATACAGTTTTGAAAAGGGGAGGTAGGTTCCCTTCAATCTCCATGATCAATTTTCATTCAAAATTAGTTGTTAGTTGTTACTAACAAGTTCGGGTCTTCAAAATCCATGTCAAATCTTCACTCACTCACACTCAACAAAACAGATATAGGCATACATAACCATCTGCGAAAAACTAGACCAGAACTAAAAATGCTTTAGATTATATCTGCTAAATAGGCTGCTCAGACGCCAAGCGTAACAAATGTATTTCACCGAAAATCCCACACAAAGCAGGATCTTCTTACGTGTTAGCTGCTCATCACGGCCAAAAATAAACTCACACATTAACAACACGACCTACACAGATAAAAGCGATCGCAATGGAATTGCGATCACCGTCGATTTAAACCAAGAACTATCGAAATTAAGCACATTAACTATTAAATACATACATTATCTGAACCTAAAGGTTATGCTAATCAAATTGTTAATTACCTGATTGGAAACAGCCTTGGCGACGCGGGGAAACTCCTTCCTGATGACAGACTTGTGAAGCAGACTGGCGGGCTTGTTCTGCTTCTTGGTCTTGGTGGTGGCGAGCACCACAGACTGGTCTTTCCCTCCAGCCTGAATAGTCACCGTCTTCTTGTTCGCCAAACCTAAAATTACCCACCAAAAAAAAAAAAAAAAATTAGAACGACGATTCGGCTTCCTAGGGTTTTACATTATTCTAATTTTATCGGGAAACAAACAGAAAGTAAGAGAGAAAAGTTACCGGAATGCTTGTAGGAGTGGAGGTTGTAGAGGTTGTTGGGCTCCTTGCTGAAGCGGACGCCGGCGTTGCCGCGGCCGAACTCCTTCACCAAGAAGGAGTTGTTCTTCTTCACGATCTCCCAGATCAGTTGTCCCGGAACGGTAGCCATCGCACCTGGATTTTGCTGCTGCAAAAAATCATAGATCAACGGCTCAGATTCAACACCAGACCAAAAATGATGTGATAAAAACCGTGATCGGAGTCACGGAGATAAAGAGAAACGGAATCGGAGCTCGAGAGGTCTCGGCGATGGCGGAGGACTTACACTTGCAGTTGCAGAGAGAGACTGAGTGAGAGAGGAGGCGGCTCCGTGGGTTTACCAGTGTAGCTGCTCAAGATTTCGTTTATATGGTTGTCGTCTACAAAAACCCTAGACGGTTAAAATGCTCAGCGCAGAGAGAGAGAGAGAGAGAGAGAGAGCGAGAAAAAGTTAAAATATGTATATTAAATCATAACACCATAATAAGATCGGCCGTTTGGTCTAGTGGTATGATTCTTGCTTTGGGTGCAAGAGGTCCCGAGTTCGATTCTCGGAACGGCCCTTTTTATTTTTAATTATTTTTGCCCTTTGCTTATTTTAATTTTAACCTTTTAAGTTTATCTAATTACAACTTTGTCACGCAGCTCCCTTCCCCAAGTTGTTTGCTTACCTTTTCACAAACCATCGCGGCAGCCATTTTTCTCTGCTCCCGAATTGCCTCTCCCTCTCCGGTGGTAAGCTTTTTGCTCTTCTTCTTAATTTCCAAAAATATATGAAATTTAGTTGATGGGATGAAGAAGGTGAGAACTTTGGTTGGTTGAACTGAAAATTTTTATGTTGTTTTACTGGTTTAATTCTTACTTAATTGTTATTGTCGTTGTTTTCGATTACGTTCTGCCTTGCTTTCTTAACATTTTTACTCGATAATGAAAGTTTAGCGCCCGTTTGATAACCATTTTCCGCTTTTTAGTTTTCAGTTTTCATTTTTTTGCGCTATAAATAGTGGGAAAGTTCGTTTGAGGAAGGAGGAGTAAAAGAATCTGAGGATTGAATGATTAACTTTGAATTCCGCCTTTTGTGCTAGTTTAAATTTAGGGCCCGTTTGATGACCATTCGATTCTTGATTCGATTGCCTGCAGCATTTTGTAACTTTTCTACTATGACAAACTAATGTGCATATGTTAATCTGTGAACGCGGCGATTTCAAGTAATCCAGCTTAATCTGAATGTAGATTGGACTGTGTTGAGTTCAGATTACCGAGTGAGTGAGCTAAGAGCTGTCCAAATTACAAAGAAAGCGCGGTGGCAGAGAATACGATTTTGAAATCAGTTAGTGAAGCAATGGAAGATGACCGGTTGGCATCCACGCACTCTACAGTGTTCATAGAGTCAGAGGATTTGGAAGGCCAAAGCACAGAAATCGAAGGATATGATTTCAATCAGGGAGTAGACTACCCTCGCCTCGTGAGCTCCATGGTCTCCACCGGCTTCCAAGCCTCCAATCTCGGAGATGCCATTCAAATCGTCAACCAAATGGTAAGTTTCTCTTACCAAACTAACCTAGTTGTCTTTTATTTTTGACCTAATCATTATTTTTGTTGCACTGAAGCTAGATTGGAGTCTAGCAGACGAGGCTATAGATGAAGATTGCAATGAGGAGGAGAGGGATTTGAAATACAGAAAGTCGGTGAAATGCAAGGTGTTTCTAGGTTTTACTTCAAATTTGGTTTCGTCTGGGATTAGAGATACAATTCGGTACTTGGTGGAGCACCATATGGTGGATGTTGTGGTTTCAACTGCTGGTGGTATAGAGGAGGATCTAGTTAAATGCCTTGCGCCCACTTATAGAGGTGATTTCTCTCTACCGGGAGCACTTTTGCGGTCAAAAGGCTTGAATCGTATTGGTAATTTGCTTGTTCCTAATGACAACTACTGCAAATTTGAGGATTGGATCATACCAATTTTCGACCAGATGTTGAAGGACCAAACTGAGCAGGCATGGATTCTTTTCAAGTTAGTTCTTTTGGGGGGTGTGGGGTGGTGATTAGGCTGTGATCAATATGGTTTTTTCTAATTCTTTCTTTTCTTTTGGCAGCACGTATTGTGGACTCCATCTAAATTGATTGCACGCCTGGGGAAGGAAATAAATGATCGACGTTCATACCTTTATTGGGCATACAAGGCAAGAAATCAACCTAACACTTTATCTTTAGCTCTTAAGCTTCTATAGCATGTTTGCCTCACGAATTACTGGTTTAGAGTCTAAATTTGGTTGGATAAGCAATAAGCATGCATGGACACATCGTCTTGTGAAATTGGATTTTGAGGAGTAGAGTGATTAGAAATGGATATGTGTTGCCTCAGTGGTCAGTTTCAGGACTTAAATGGCACTGTTAGTTAATACTATTTGCGGTTCTTTTCCAGAACAATATCCCAGTTTATTGTCCAGGTTTAACGGATGGCTCACTGGGAGACATGTTGTACTTTCATTCTTTCCGCAGCCCAGGCCTGATCATCGACTTAGTGCAAGGTATGTTGCTCGTTACACTGTCACTGCAGCTGATAATCAACTTGGAAAGTCAAATCGCATAATAGCATGCCTTTGAACAGATATTAGGGCCATGAATGATGAAGCTGTCCATGCAAGCCCAAGGAAGACTGGAATGATCATTCTCGGAGGGGGCATGCCCAAACATCACATTTCCAATGCCAATATGTTTCGTAATGGTGCGGATTATGGTGTCTTCATCAATACTGCGCAAGAGTTTGATGGGAGTGATTCTGGAGCGCGTCCTGACGAGGCTGTATCATGGGGAAAAATACGGGATTCTGCCAAAACTGTCAAGGTATTACTGAATTTAACCCATATATTTGCTCTTCTCATTGCGTTTTATCTCTTGTTTTTGGTCGAATTGTTAATTATAACTTCGTATCCACCTAATCCTAACCCTTCTAGCGTTTTCTTTTGTATCCTTTGCATTCTTGAATATGTCACCCTTGTTTCTGTTGTGATGTCATTCTGATTATTCTCCACCTTTTTTATTGGTTGAACCAGGTGCATTGCGATGCAACAATTGCTTTCCCTCTGCTGGTTGCTGAAACATTTGCGAAGAACGCTGTCCAGACTACGACCTGATACAGTTTTTGATTGTGAAGATTGATGCATATTATACGGTTTTTACATGATAAAGCCGTTAACATAGGGTTAGGAAGCATTCTGATAGCGCTTTTCTTCCCCTCATGTTAGATTAAATTGATTTACTTTATTTCCTTTGTCTTGGAGGTTGAGACGCCAAACACTTGGGGAAATTTGCTTGTTAATTTTGATCATTTTGTTCAGTTTCGTGTTTGAACTCCTGTATGAATGACAAGTCCATTTACTCGGGCTTATGTAACTTTGTACCTCGGTTTGCCATTTCATTCGTAACTGCAAAGATGAAGTTACATTTTTAGGTATGACAAATGCGCCAATTTTGAGTGATCTATTTTAAATCCTACGTTTCGATTGGAAGATCGATCAAGATATAATCTTATTATTTATATACAATAAGGTCCAGATATCCATAAGCAGTGACAGTTGCCCTACAAAGACTAGTTTTCGCTACGGCTCCGGTGGGTTCCCTACTGCAACTATACATTATTTCATTAGTCGGGAAATTGCCAAATCCCCGAGCTTTAGACATGTAAGATTACATCTTTCAAGCAAGAATCAGTAAAGACGACGACAAATTGCGATCCCGTCACCCAAAGAAGCATGCGAAATCTGGACACGAGGATCGGCTGCAAGTAACTTGTTAAACTCAATAGTCGCCTGTCTGCCCAGTTTCTTGTGCTCTGGAGTCAACTCATCAGGCATTACAACCGTTCCTCCCCAGAGGGTGTTATCATAAACAACTAAACCACCCACCTTCAGCAGCTTCATTAACCTCTCATGGTAGTTCCAGTAGTTGACCTCGTCGGCATCAACGTAAGCAAAGTCGAAACCGCCTTCGTTTTCATGCTGCAAACAAAACAACGAGAAAGCGAAAAAGGTCACAGCTACGGTTTTTCTTATTTCAGCTGAAGGTTATGGTTTGAAACGCAAAATACTTACATTTTCTAGTAGCTTATCAAGAACCGGTAGTGCCTGGGATTCAATAAAGTCGATTTTGTGCTCAACACAGGCTTTCTTTATGATTGGAAGCCCTATTTGCTCATACGTCTCACGATTCACATCTATGGCTACAATCTGCAGTACAACAAATTATGAGCTCAACGTGACAGGAAGAGCAGATTCAGATATTAGTAGTGAAGTGACAGACCTTGCCATCGTCGGGAATTGCAAGAGCAGTAAGGAGGAGAGAGTATCCGGTGAAAACGCCAACTTCAATCGTTTTCTTTGCATCTATGAGCTTCAACAGCATGGCCATTAACTGACCTGCATCTAGTGCAGTAGCAATCTCAGCCCTGAAAACATACTAGCTAATTAAAAACCCTCCTCGACAGTTTGATCAAGAAATGCTCGACCGTTCTCGCTCACTCAACTAAAGTGTATGCCAAGTTCTAGCTTGGCTACAAGAAGCTTAATGAACTTAAAAAGCAGGCAATCTTACAACAAGTTCTGCTAAGATATTAAGGATCATAACCTCGGGTGGCTGGCGGTGGCAGCTCTAAGCACCTTGAGAGGCTCCGGTTCGTGTGGATACACACTAGTCTCCAAGATATACTGTCACATTGACATTGTTAAAACAAGATTTAACAAATTTAATCAGAAACAGGCAGCGCGAAAGTTGAGCGAACGGCGTTGTAACCTGATATAACTCGTCACTCTGCAGCAGTCCCTTCTTCTCTAGACTCCGGTCCTTTTTGGCGCTGTGCTCCATTGCGCAGGATAATTTGTGTTTTGAATTGGAGGAGGGTCATTCACATTGTTTGCAGCTTTGTATGTATAGCCCGTTCTCCTTGATCGCCAATCCAAATAAAGTCCTTTTCCGAATATACCCCAGAAAACAATATCAAAATAACTGATATCATCCTTGACATATTTCGGCAAAAATCCCGCTAGTCTCCTTGTGCCCACAGACTTTCACAAGAGGACTTTGAAATTTCAAAATACCCTTATCACTTCAAACCCATCTGACAACATCCATCATCATACAAAACAAAAAGCCTAGCCTACCTAGATTTCCTATGTCATCATTATTCAAGGACCATTATTTTTCTGGAGGTGATGTCAAATCCCACATGCTGATCTCCTATCAATCTACATGTCCACTGCCAACAAACCCAAGTTAATTAAACTCTGTTGTTATTGCTTCCCATGGGAGATAATGAGAACATCTCCAACATAGGGCTAACTTCTGACTCTCTAAGATATTAATATTTCAATAAACAATACAGAGTCATATTTTTTTTGTCTCCAACCAAGGGTCAAAGGTCTATAGGGCTTGTTTTAGCCTTGTCACAAAAACCCGTGTCCAACCGAGTGTCAAAATGTCATAGGGCCAAATATAATTTATTATTTAAATTTAAAAACTATAACAACTTAAATTCAAATCCAACAACTTAAATTTAAAAATTACAACGGTAACTAGCCCAAAAAACCAAAAAAATTAAAACTTAAATTTAATGAATGGTTTAGGTATTTATAGGAAAAAATTAGAATTTTTAAGAATTAAAAAAAAAAAAAATTGGCCCAAAAAATAAAAAAATAAAAAAAAATAAATAAATCCAACAGTAACTGGCATCAGCTAGTCGTTGGATTCAAAAATTTGTTTAAGCATTCATGTCGGTTATATCCTACATGAATACTCAGCCCTCTGGCCAGCCCAGGCTGGCTGGATTGGGCCAGCCCTTTGGCCCTTTTAGATTTCGTGATGCCCACGAGTCCTCTGGCCTAGCCCTCGGTTGGAGACGGTTTTCGGGCTATTTTCGGCCATCTAGCCCTCTAGACCCTTCGGTTGGAGATGGCCTGAAAATCCCAAGTTTGAACATCATTTTCCCTGCTATTGTGTTCAATGCCTTCAAAACTTTGTTAAATTTCTACTAATAGTCTAATGTGATCGGCCAAATTCCAATACAATCATGAAAGACTGTTATTAAGTTTATCTTTTGGAATAAATTAGAATGATACAAAATAAAAATTAAAAAAAACCCATAGACTATACGTATCTTCAAGTAAGGATAAAACCTTATACTTCCCTTATTTTAGATGACACTGCTAGTCCAAGTTTGAACATCATTTTCCGTGCTATTGTGTTCAAGGCCTTCAAACTTTGTTAAATTTCTACTAATAGTCTAATGTGATTGGTCAAATGTATCACGTAGTAGACAATATCTATTATTGTGGCCGACAATGATAAAAAATGTTGCAAGCATTGCGTCTACGCAATGAATCTTGTATCTCATAAGAGTGTTTTGTCTCTAACAATAATGCATAACTTCATAAACACAACATGATACATTCTATACCTTTACCGAAAATCTTCTGGATGGTATCTTTCAATACTTTATGTGTATAATCGTATCCTAACATAGTAATTGGTTGTCAATTTAAAGGACATTCAATAGGTTGTTTAGTTGTGATTATAAACTCCTTTAGTGCATGGACTACAGCTTGAATTGCCATCAATAAATACTCAATAGTTTCATAAAGTTCTTCTTCTTCCTCTTCCATTTTTGTAATAAATAAAATCATAGGCAAGTTAACAAACAAAGAGCCATGTATATAATACCAATCTTGAGCAAGTTAACAAACAATTATTGACACAATATTTTATATTATTGACACGGGAATTGGCTGATTTGTTTAATAAGAAATGATAAGAAGATTCCATCGATTCTCTGTTACCTTATGGTTTTCGCACAATGTTTTATAATATTGGCACGACTTGGCGTTAAATTGTGAGGTGGCACAGATTCCATGAATCTCTGTTATGATTCCACGTCGGTTGCACCAGAAATGGTGTAGTGGTACTTAAGTCCTTGGGGTCATCCCACCTATTAGACTAGTCTTTTGGGTTGGGCTTTTCCCTTGGACTTGAGTACCTAACATTGGTATCAGAGCCTAGGTTCCCGACGCTGCAGAGGGGGCGACCTGGAAAGGGCTACCTTAACAGGACGGCCAAAGGGTGCGCTGTGAACACGAAAGTTTCTTTGAAACAAGAAACCAGAATAACGTGTACAAAATAATATTTTTGTGTTTATGATTTTGGGGTTACGATCTCTCTCAAATTTGATCCTCTGATTCTATCTTCGTAGGGTGTAGGTTTGTGGATGAGTTGTTGATCCAAAGGGCCGTCGGGGCTTGATCTAAGGATGAACAGTTGATGAACGGATCTTCAAGGGGCGTTGGGTTTGATCTTGAAGAATGGGTGTATGGATTTCTTCAAGGGGCTTTTGGGCTTGATCTTGAAGGTTGATGGATGAGCAGATCTTCAAGGGCTTTTGGGCTTAGTCTTGAAGAACGATTGTATGTGTGGATTTGTTTGTGCTGTTGATCCAAGGGGCCGTTGGGGCTTGAGCTTAGGATGAACGGATGAACACTTTCTTCAAGGGCCGTCGGGGCTTGATCTTGAATAATGGTTGTGTGGATTTCTTCAAGGGCTTTTGGGCTTGATCTTGAAGGTTGATGGATGAACGGATTTTCAAGGGCTTTTGGGCTTAATCTTGAAGAACGATTGGATGTGTGGATTTGTTGAGGTTGTTGATCCAAAGGGCCGTTGGGGGCTTATGCTTAGGATGAACGGATGAACACTTTCTTCAAGGGCCGTCGGGGCTTGATCTTGAATAATGGTTGTGTGGATTTCTTCAAGGGCTTTTGGGCTTGATCTTGAAGGTTGATGGATGAGCGGATTTTCAAGGGCTTTTGGGCTTAATCTTGAAGAACGATTGGATGTGTGGATTTGTTGAGGTTGTTGATCCAAAGGGCCGTTGGGGGCTTATGCTTAGGATGAACGGATGAACACTTTCTTCAAGGGCCGTCGGGGCTTGATCTTGAAAGAGGATTTAACGAAGAACGAAGAGAGCTTTCTTGATCCTTCGGAATTCTTGGGAATTTGGATGGTTGGAAGCTTTGGAGTTTCAAAGCTTCAAGGATTTGGGGAATTCTCTTCTAATTTTGGAGTAAAGAAATGTATTTGTGAATTCCTTGATGCTTAATACCTTGATGGAGAAGCCTATTTATAGGCTTTGAGAATGAATCACCACCACAAAATATTTTTTTCCTTTCCAAGCACCATTGCCTAATTTTCCCACTTAATGCAATATTGAAATTGAAGTGGTGTAACTTATGGCCTAATTTCCCACTTAATACCATTTTAAACTTGAAGTGGTCTAACTTATGGCCTAATTTCCCACTTAACACCATTTTAAACTTGAAATGTGTATGCTTTGTCATTGCCCAAATGAGAAAAACTTGCTTTGATCCGTAATGGATTGAAGTGTGCTTGCCTTGTCATTGCCCAACATGAGAAGAAAAACTTGTTTTGATCCTCAATGGATTGAAATGTACTTGCCTTGTCATTGCCCAAAATGAGAAGAAAAACTTGTTTAATCCTTCAAGGGTATTTCTTCCTATTTTGTTGAGTCACACGCCATGTGTACAATTTGTACAACACGTGGCGTATGCCATGTATGCCTTGACACGTCAAAACTTTAATGCATTGGTGAACATTTGTTTTACTGAAATTTCGATGTCTACATGCGCCACCGTTAAGAGTGAAAGCCATCAGAGTAAGGCCCGCCGTGGGAGTTGGGTCCCGACACTGCGGAGGGGGCAACCTGGAAAGGGTTACCTTAACGGGATGACCAAAGGGTGCGCCACCGTTAAAAGTGAAAGCCACCAGAGTAAGGGCTGCCGTGGGTGTCGGGTCTTCTGAATAGTGGTGTGATGTTATGATTCCACGTCGACTACACCACAAATGGTGTAGTGGTACTTAAGTCCTTGGGGTCCTTCCACCTATTGGACTAGTCTTTTGGGTTGGGCTCTTCCTTTGGACTTGAGTACCTAACAATCTTACTTTAAGAGAATCTCTCTCAGCATCTATTTGTTTAATAGTTTAACTCTCGAAGTTTCATTAATACCAAAACTAATTCATTTAATTGGATGGATATTTTATTATTTAGGAGGAGAATGTGGTAACGATTGTTTAGGGTTTAGTAGTTTATGTGGTTTGAAAAAAGAGACGTCAGATTGTCAGAATTTATTGGTGCAGGGCATAGGATTCAATTTCCAATAAGTAAAATTTTAAACAAGGAGATTGTTCTGATGATTTTCTCTCACGATGATATGTTTAATGTGCTTTTCTTCAAATCCCAGTGATTCGACCACACTCCCCTCTTCTCACGGGAGCCCAAGGATGCAATGCCAATATAATGCAACCAAGAAAGGAACTTTTGTGTATATATATTGTTTCCAAGCGCACACCATATATTGTTACCAAGTAAAAGAAAAGTCTTTCAATATCAAAGGTTTTCTACTATTTAGTGGAAACGTTTAGACAAATTGCGACAAAATCTTTAGTAAGGTTGTCATATGAAACAACGCACTTATAACGCAAGTGAAACTCTTAACATGAGTATGATGAGCCATGCGGCAGTCCTAACCAATAGCCTCAGCAACAATATTAAGAATGACAGCACACAGCACGCTTGAAACACTTATGCACAGCGAGACTAAAAAAAAAAAAATCACACGTTCCCCCCTATTTTCTTATGCATCGGTTTAAAAGACAGGAATGGTTAAGATAATAGTTTATTCATTTGCTTTTTTTCTTTTTCTTTTTCTTATGAACGAAAATAACAATGGCCATACCATAATAAGAAAGAGGCCAACGATGCTTTAGATGTTTTATTCCAAGCCATGATCTTGTCGTATTCCAAGCCGAGATCTTGTCGTATCATCTTTTTCATTTAAGCTGAACAAAAAATCATTTCCAAATAATCTGAATTTGGCTAAAAAAACACGATTCCTAGCAACTGAAGGCATTGAATAATTATTAAGCCCCCGAGGCGTAATTACCTCGCCAATTTCGGTTTTTAACTTGAACAACTTAGCCAAACAAGGTTTCTCCATATCGACTTTACCACCAATAATCATGTCGATTGGTGTAGTTTTGGCGTCTAAGACCATATCTCCAATTACCATATCAATTGATACGGTTTTGGTCTTGTTCGTCATTGGAACACTCCTCTAACGAATCATTTTCAGAGTCAATTTTTTACTTAGGAACTTGAAATTTTCCTTCTAGGCCTATCAGACTTTCAGTCTCAACCGAAATAACAGATGGCCTAGGTTTTTCTTTGGTCGTCTTGACAAATTTCTTAGGTTGAATTGTGATTATGGCTGGAGCGAAAAATTGCCCCCCGACCTCTTGCCCTTCTTCTTCAAGAATTCTACTCACATTGAAAAATTTTCTATAGCACTTCTCAAGGAGTTTTTCTTGCTTCTCAAAATTTTCCTTTAATAGGCAATAAATCTCGTCCAATGGAACCTGATCGAGATCTTGATATATCATGTGAACTTCGTAGTTTTAGCACTGGGTCCCATCGGGTGTGCCAAAATGTTGACCCTAAAAATTACCAAGCCTACGTGGTGCGTAGGCCGAGTAACTAATGAGCTAATTACGTCATTCAGTTATGTGCAGGGCGTGCCAACTTGACGACCGAGCTCGGCTAGGGAGTAAAATGTGTTGATGTTACGTTGAGCGCGCTACTAACTTCTTAATCTTGCGATTGCAGCCGAGGAAGGAACATGTCTCGGCCTTTAGGTTCTATAGCCTGAAGACAAGGCTGTTATTCCTGCGAAGTTCACGGATCATCGATGCCGGGTTTGGTCTCAGTAATATTAGTTGTAAGGATAGAATTACGCCGAACCGGCACCAAACTATACGAACACAAATTTTGAAATAGATAAATGTCTTGATCGTAAATGTGATTCGGTTGTCAACGTGCCGAACTCTAAAATGTACTTACAAATATCCAATCATAAAACAACTTGGCGTTCAACGTGCTGAGTCTAGTAACCTATAACACCTCACTTCACCGAGAAGGCTGATGAGATGACCTCTACCAACAAGATATCGAAAATCCTTGTTGACCGAAACTTGGATAGGTAATCAGTCAATCTTGAAGTAGTGCTGTTTATCCAAACTAAAGATGTTCTGCGGTCGGTTGATTCTACAGCTATAGTGTTGTTTATCCAAATTGAAGCTATCGCCGGTTGCTTTTACAGTGCTATTTATCCAAACTAAAGATGTGTTGGCGGAAGAAAGGGGAAGAAGGATAAAATCTTAGGTTGTTGAGAAGTTTTACGCATGGCAATTTGTGTGTTGAATTGAAGGAGGCTTTTCACGTTGTTTGCATCTTTGTATTTATAGCCGAGTCTCCTTGGTCGCCAATCCAAATAGAGACCTTTTCCGTATATACCCCAAAAAATAATATCAAAATATCTTTGACATATTTCGGCAAAAATCCCTCTAGTCTCATTGTGCCCGCATACTTTCACAAGAGGAATTTGAAATTTCAAAGTACCCTTATCATTTCAAACTCATATGACAACATCCATCACCATCCAAAACAAAAAGCCTAGCCTACCTAGATTCTCATGTCATCATTATCCAGGACCATTATTTTTCTTTAGGTGATGTCAAATCCCACGTGCTAATCTCCTATCAATCTAGACGTCCACTGCCAACAAACCCAGGTTAATTTGAACTCTATTGTTATTGCTTCCCATAGGAGATACGTTTGAACATCATTTTCCTTGCTATTGTGTTCAATGCCTTCAAAACTTTGTTAAATTTCTACTCATGTGATCGGCCAAATTCCAATACAATCATGAAAGAATATTATTAAGTTTATCTTTTGGAATAAATTAGAATGATACAAAATAAATATTAAAAAAAAACCCGTAGACTATACGGACCCTTAAGTAAGGATAAAATCTTATACTTTTCCTTATTTTAGATGGCACTGCTAATCCAGGTTTGAACATCATTTTCCGTGCTATTGTGTTTAAGGCCTTCAAACTTTGTTAAATTTCTACTAATAGTCTAATGTGATCGGCCAAATGTATCACGTAGTAGACAATATCTATTATTGTAGCCGACAATGATAAAAAATGTTGCAAGCATTGCGTCTACGCAATGAATCTTGTATCTCATAAGAGTGTTTTGTCTCTAACAATAATGCATAACTTCATAAACATAATAGGATACATTCTATACCTTTACCGAAAATCCTCTGGATGGTCTCTTTCAATACTTTATGTATATAATCGTATCCTAACATAGTAATTGGTCATCGATTTAAAGGACATTTAATAGGTTGTTTAGTTGTGATTATAAACTCCTTTAGTGCATGGACTATAGCTTGAATTGCCATCAATAAATACTCGATAGTTTCATAAAGTTCTTCTTCTTCTTCTTCTTCCTTTTGTTCCACTTCCATTTTTGTAATAAATAAAATCATAGGCAAGTTAACAAACAAAGAACCATATATATATATATATAATACCAATCATGAGCAAGTTAACAAACAATTATTGACACAATGTTTTATAATATTGACAAGGGAATTGGCTGATTTGTTTAACAAGAAATGCTAAGGAGACTTTATCGATTCTCTGTCACCTTATGGTTTTCGCACAATGTTTTATAAGATTGGCACGACTTTAGGTCAAACTGTGAGGTGACACAGATTTAATGAAGAATCTCACTTTAAAAGAATCTCTCTCAGCATCTATTTGTTTAAGAGTTTAACTCTCTAAGTTTCATTAATACCAAAATTAATTCATTTAATTGGATCGATATTTTATTATTTTGAAGGAGAATGTGGTGACAATTGTTTAGGGTTTAGTAGTTTATGTGGTTTGAAAAAAGAGACGTCAAATTGTCAGAATTTATTGGCGCAGGGTAGAGGATTCAATTTTCAATAAGTAAAATTTTAAACAAGGAGATTGTTCTGATGATTTTCTCTCATGATGATATGTTTAATGTGCTTCTCTCACGATTTCAGTAGCCTTTTTCGGATTCACGAGCTTCAAGAGAAGGGCCATGAACTGACCTGAATCAGGTAAACTGGTAAAGTGCTCATGAAAGCCCAGCACGGTAAAACTGTTAAACCCTATAATGATATGGGTGAAGCATAAGAAGGTTCCACAGAAGACGTGCTAACATTTATTGAAGAAACTACCACGAGACATGCTAACAAGTTGGCTTTCTAACTAAAATAGTTTATGGGATTAACATAATTTTTCATTTGATCATTGAGATTTAAAATCTCCATTAAATTAAAGAAACTACCAACTGAAGTGAAATGGTTGATTCGACAAAAATATTCTTAATTTAACAGAGATTTTTTCACGAAATGACCAAAATGATTGACAGTCAAATCGGAGAGATCATTTTGGCTAAAAACTCTTCTGCAGTTTTATTGCACCTGCATTTTGGTGTAATAGTTGGAAATTAATGTCAAGACTTACACGGGGTGGTTTGAAGTAGCAATCCCTCAGTTCCTTGAGAGGATTTGGCTCTCTTGGGTACACACTAGTTTTCAATATATACTGTAAAATTATTTTAAACTCCAAGTTTAATTGTTAATTTTATGATTAGTAGACAAGTAATTTCGAATAAAGAAAAATACATATGGAGTTACCTCTTTTAACTTCTGGCTCTGCAATACAGACGGATTACCGGGCGTAATCGCCTGCTTTCGGGTTTAATTTTTTCATAGCTCTCCTTCTGAAAATTCCTCCTGCAGAAAGAAGTATTTTTGATCTTGTAACATTTTTGTTTTACCTTTTTGTCAACTTTTGTACGTGGGTTTTGGCTCACAAGCTGTGTTTTAACATTTCCTTATCATTATTTACTGTTTTTATTATTGTTAACGATAGATTTTGTTCGATTACTACCAATAGAGTTCGAACCCACACCATTATATAAGAGCTCAACTCATTTTCACTATTATGATAAAGAGTCACTTGCCTTATCATTATTTACTTTGTTGTTGTTGAAAATTTGATATAAAAATTGATATTTAAATTTCTTTGATGAATGGAAATTTATTATAGTGTGTTGGATTAAATACATAGCCCAATAAAAAGCTCATTGAATTATTACAAATTAGCCCAACATAATATTACCAACATATTATTTATTTAACTTTTTTATTAGGAATTTGATTTCAGGTCAGATTCAAGGGAACGCCGGATCCTTTCCACCTAATCCATTAAGTTCATGATCCGGGTCATTGAAATTTGATCTAACGGCTACAAATAAGGAGTCCCTTTAAGTTCATTTCTTAATTACCATCTATAACCACCATAAAATTATGACACATAGACACATAATAATTAAGGGGTCAATTTTAACTGGAGCAATAGTTCAAGAGGTCAAACGGCAGTGTACCCTTATAAATATAAAAACACTCATCAGGTTTATTAATTCGATTTTGCAATTCCATTCGCTGCATATAGTCTATCAAATAGAAAAAGCTTTAGAATTTCATCATTGCATTTTGTGAGGGAGTTTCCTGCATAATCTGGATATGAAGATTTGGAAAAATAACTAAAATTTAGATTTCGTATAGAATTATAGTAATTCATTTAGATTTTTGATAATTCTAACCAAAAAATTGATATAAAAATACCAGTATACCCTACTGACTAAAAACTTCTCCGTTTTTTTATTATTTTTTTAGTACATTGATATATTTGTTCTTAACCGTGAAAAAATGCAAGTGAATAATCTTGTTCATTAACAACACTTAGACAAAGCAGAGATCACTCAACAATACATTATTTCATTGAAACTCTTTTGAGTTCTGAAAACATAAATATCAAATCTCCATTAGTCAAGGGAGATTGCCAAATCCCCGAGCTTTTGACATGTAAGGCTACATCCTTCAAGCAAGAATCAGTAAAGTCGACGACAAATTGTGATCCCATCACCCAAAGAAGCATGCGAAATCTGGACACGAGGATCGGCTGCAAGTAACTTGTTAAGCTCAATTGTCGCCTGTTTGCCTGGTTTCATGATCTCTGGAATCAACTCATCAGGCATTACAACCGTTCCTCCCCAGAGGGTGTTATCATAGACAACTATACCACCCACCTTCAACAGCTTCATTAACCTCTCATGGTAGTTCCAGTAGTTGACCTTGTCAGCATCAATGAAAGCAAAGTCGAAACTTCCTTCGTTTTCATGCTGCAAACAAAACCACGAGAAAGCAAAAAAAATGTCACAACTATGGTTTTTCTTATTTCGGCTCAAGATTATGGTTTGAAACGTAAAAATAAAATACTTACATTTTCTAGTAGCTTATCAAGTACTGGTAGGGCCTGGGATTCAATGAAGTCGATTTTGTGCTCAACACCAGCTTTCTTTATGATTGGAAGCCCTATTTGCTCATACATCTCACGATTCACATCTATGGCTACAATCTGCAGTACAACAAATTATGAGCTCAACGTGACAGGAAGAGCAGATTCAGATATTAGTAGTGACAGACCTTGCCATCGTCGGGAATTGTAAGAGCAGTGAGGAGGAGAGAGTATCCGGTGAAAACGCCAACTTCAATTGTTTTCTTTGCATCTACTAGCTTCAACAGCATGGCCATTAACTGACCTGCATCTGGCGCAGTAGCCATCCCAGCCCTGAAAACAAACTAGCTAATTAAAAACCCTCCTCGACTGTTTGAGCAAGAAATGCTCGGCAGTTTTCGCTCGCTCAGTTGAAGTGTATGCCAAATTCTAGCTTGGCTTGGTAGCTTAATGAACTTAAAAAGCAGGCAATCTTATTACAAGTTCTGCTAAGATATGAAAGATCATAACCTCGGGTGGTCCGCGGTGGCAGCTCTTAGCTCCCTGAGAAGCTTGGGTTCGTGTGGATACACACTAGTCTCCAAGATATACTGTCACATTGACATTGTTAAAAAACAACATTTAACAAATTTAATCAGAAACAGGCAAAGCGAAGGTTGAGGGAACGGCGTTGTAACCTGATATAACTCGTCACTCTGCAGCAGTCCCTTCGTCTCTAGATTCCTTTCCTTTTTGGCGCTGTGCTCCATTTGCAAAGAGAAAGCAACTAGTCCAAGCAATTCTACAAATCCAACAGTTACGGACAGATTAATCGAAACTCGATGGACATGTTGTACAATGGCAGAAAGGGCACCACTGCAAAACTGAACTTCAATGGCACTAAAAATCCCCAGTTTTGAACTTTTGAGTAACAAATTACCACCTTTTGATCCTTTTAAATAATCAATGAAGGCTCAACAGTCTATAAAATTTCTCTAAAATAATTTCTACGAAAATAAAATAAAATCAGACAACATAACATAACCCATCAACCCAATTCCACAAATTGATAAAACCAATAGTGGGGAAAGGGCCCGTTGACTCGCACCGACTTTGATCAAGCTAGATAACCCACATCCGCATTTCTCAGCTACTCATCAATCTCAAGCTTCCCATGATTCCAATTAGAAATCTTAGGCTACAAGTTTTCTGGGTTTTTTCTACAGAGAATTCCAGTGAAGAAAGAAAGAGAATTACCCGATGATCAAAAGTGAAGGCCGAGTCTTCCGTCTTTGGACTTTGAATTTGCAGCAGCGATGGTGAAACGAATCTCTCTAAATAAATATGTTTTTGATGAGTTGGGGATTTCTCCCGTGGCTACCACCGAGGCACTGACATATATATTCGACCAACCACTGTTGAGGAAAGTTGTACTGTCTTTGTCTTTGGCATGAGCTTTTGGAAATGTACATTTCAGCAAGGCTGTGACAAATGAAAGTTGAGATGAACACGCTACTAGTTCTAACATTAATTCTTTGTTAAATGACGAATTTTGTATCAGTAAATTTGATATTGGTATGAATAAAGCGTTGATGCATATTTTTTAATTAAAATATTATCTAGCAACAACGTATCAACAACATATCAATAATTTATCTTTTAAAAGAAAAACGTAAAGATGAACTGCGGAATTTGAAACAATAGACATAAAATAAGGATCACGCACTTGTTCTACATCGAGTTTCAATCCAAAACAATTTAGCTAACATTTCAAATGGCTTTGAGTACCATTTTTCTTCTTCTTATAAAGGTGAAACTGCATTGATTTTTTTAATAAAAAATGGATTAGTTGGTGACTTTGCCACGACAACCACCATCATCGTGTGAAATGTACATTTGTCAAAACTACCTTCCTTCTCTGGCTGCAGAAAAAACATGCATGAAGCAGTACCAATCTTCAAGTACAAGAAACTGAAAAGTTAGAGTCAAAAACAAAGTTTTCCGCACATGTCTTTTCTCCTGCACACTCTTGTTATACAGAAGGAGAAAATGGGTGTGCGATTATAACTTTCCGAAGTCTTAGATTACTGAGTTTTTCGGCTTACGTCTTCTAAGAGTTTATCAAGAATTGGCATAGCTGGGGATCAATGAAGTCGATTTTGCTTTCGACGCCAGCTTTTTTGATACTTGGCAACCCCATTTCGTATGCTTTTCGGTCGATGTCTATGGCCGTAATCTGCAAGGCATAATGTTTGCGGTAGGTAAACATATATCAGCTGAATTGGGGAGAGGTATGCACCAAGTACCAACCCTGTCATCATCAGGAATTGTGAGAGCCGTGAGGAGAAGAGAGTAGCTGGTAAAAACTCCGATTTCAATTGCCGTCTTTGGATTCACGAGCTTCAAGAGAAGGGCCATGAACTGACCGGAATCCGGTGAAGTGCTCATGAAAGCCCTGCACAGTAAAACTGTTAAATCCTAGATTGATCCGAGTGAAGCATAAAATGGTTCCACACAAGACAGCTACAACAACAACAACCAAGCCTTTCCCACTAAGTGGAGTGGGCTGTATGAATTCTAGAGCACCATTGCTCTCGGTTTTGCGCCAATATTTTTTAATTTCACAGCTTTACTGCGCCTACATTTTGGTGTAATAGTTGGAAACTAATCTGAAGACTTACATGGGGTGGTTTGAAGCAGCAATCCTCAGTTCCTTGAGAGTATTTAGTTCTCTTGGGTACACACTAGTTTTCAATATATACTGCCACATGATTTAAACTCTTAAGTTTAATTGTTAATTTTATGATTAGTAGACAAGTAATTTCGAATTAAGAAAACTACATACGGAGTTACCTCTTGTAACTTCTGGCTCTGCAATACAGTCGGATTAGCGGCCATAATCGCCTGCTTTCGGGTTTTCTCCACTGCTCTCCTGAAAATCCTCCTACAGAAAGAAGCAATTTTGAACTTGTAACATTTTTTGTTTTTCCCTTTTATAAACTTTTGTGCGTGGGTTTTGGCTCACAAGCTTTGTGTTTACTTTGTTAGGTAAAGCAGTTCTCACCCAGCTTCTTCGGTTGGGACGTCACACACTTTACTGTCATCCTAGGAACATGCCATTGGAAACCGAACTGCTAGGGAAATGCGCTCGCCTCTTTGCACCCGAATTGTATTCCTGCCCCAAATTAGAGTAGTTTAGAATTCCATAACGGTTTGTCAGAAAAATAATCAAACAGCTTACAACTCATAGATATCATCAGTATATTAGATCCAACTCAAACAACTTTCAACTCGTAGATATCATCAATATATTAGATCCAACTCTCGTTGGCCATTTACAACGAAAATTAACTAAGTCGGGGGAAAAAGCTATACGTATTTATTACAGAACTCTCTTAACAAATGTAATCTCATCATATTTGCAATGGCTGGAAAATGTAAGACTCAATTTTGATGCGAAGAAACGATACAGCTATCAAGGCTTTATTTGACAATCATAAAAAATTCAAGCATATCAAAGAATAACAAAACCTGATGTGATCACATATCCTATATATGTATGTATGTGGTAAGAAGTATGTTTACTGTCGATTCTTCCGAGAGCCCTAAACTTGGCGATTATGTCATCAGCGTCTGGAAGCTTCGGGTGGACATGAGGAGCTTTCTCCTTTGATGAACTCTCTGTAGAACCTGAGGACTTAGATTTTTCAACCTTTTGAGAAATTTCGGATGATTGCTCCCTTGCAAATGGCTTTGAAGTCATGCGAGGAGGACCTCCTGGATTCCAGAACTGGTTTAGGCGCTGCTCGTTCTACTGGTGTTTGCCGCTCTTGTCTTCCTGGGCCCTCTAAACTCTTGGTCTGGGACGAGGGATTTAATAGTCTCCGTGGCATATGAAGTCCTTGAAGAGGAGTTTCCAAATGACTTAGAAGTCTTTACATCTTCCGGTGAAGACCTCTTGGATTCTCGAATTGGTTTAGGAGTTGCTTGTTCTGCCGGTCTATGCCACTCCTGACTTCCTGGGCGCTCTGAGCTTCTGGTCTGGGACAAGGGCTTTGGTAGACTTTCAATGGCATATGAACTCCTTGACGAGGGGTTTCCATGTGACTATGAAGTCTCCACAAGTGAGGATCTCTTGGACTCTGGCATTGGCTTAGGAACAACTTGTTCTACTGGTTTATGCCACTCTTGACTTCCTGGGCGTTCTGAGCTCTTGGTCTGGGACAACGGCTTTGGTAAAGTTTCATTGGAATTAGAACTCCTCAAAGAGGAGTTTTTGTTTGAATTTGAAGTCTCCACAGGCGAGACCCTCTTGGATTCTCGTACTGGTCCAGGAGCCGCTTGTTCTGCTGGTCTATTCCACTCCTGATTTGATCTCTTGGTCTGGGACGAGGGCTTTAGTTGAATTTCAGTGGCATAGGAACTCTTTGAAGAGGGTTTTCCATAGTCTGAATTCCCTGACACGTCAGACACAACTGTTGTCTTTGAACTAGAACTTCTAACAGAATTTGAAGATGGCTGTGTTCTTCTAGACAGTCTAGCAATTGGACGAGCATTTCTAGTCGAAATCTTTGTGAGATCTTCCTCCGGCTCACTATCTTCTGAATCAAAGAATGAAAATGTTGATTTGGAGCTTGCCTTTACTTCCGGTCCCAATTTTTTATTGAACGAGTCTTGGCTATTTCTAACAGTTCTATGTGACACTTCATCCTCTGAAGAATCATCATCAGAAGCCACATATGAGACGGGGGTTCGTGTGCTCTGTTCCTTCATCAGTCTTTTGCTCCCTTGCTCCCTTTCAGAGACAACAGAAGTCCTGACTGACGGAAAGAAGAAAGGTTGCTCAACCTTGGTATCTTGTTTGACAGACAAAGAGTTTCCAGATAGTTTCTTTGTATACGGTGGATGCCTTAAACCCTTATTTCGTAGCCCACCTGTCAACATCCCTAAGCTCAGCTCATTGTCAGTGTCTTCTACACAACTACATCCCTCTGAAATCTCACTATCTTTCATGGTTTGATGCGAATTTGATGCTTGAACATCGTCCCTGGCATTTGAATCTAATCCAGATTTCCTTAGCGTTACAGATGGCTAACCATGTTGAGAATCAATGTTAATTGTAGGTGAAGTAGGTGGATGTTGTAGGTGAAGTAAGTGTGTGAGGTTGGTGAAGTAAGTGTGTGAGGTTGGTGAAGTAAGTGGAGGTTGTAGGTGAAGTAGGTGGATGTTGTAGGTGAAGTAAGTGTGTGGTGTAGCTTTCATTTGGTTTGCTATAAATACCCAAGTCCTCAAGCATTGTATATCATCCAAGGAAAAACAAAGCCTAGAGCTAAATAAGAAAAGCTTTGCTAATTAGTTTGTTTTGTGAGATTTCTTTAAGAGTGTGCTCTATTTTCTTCTTCTTGGGATCATTAGAGTTATCTTGGATACTCTTCTTATTCAACAATTGGTATCAGAGCCAAGTCGGTCAGGGATCGTTCTTGGTAGAGCATTGGTTGTAAAGTCTCTTGAAATTCCGAGTATGCTCTGTGGTTACAGTTTTGACTGATCTTCCACATCAGAAAAGGTTTCTTGAGATTATTGCTGGGGTTATCACAAACCTTGAGAGGGAGTTTCTTTGTGTCGAGAGTAGTGTATTACTCTGCACGGTAGTCACTCAGCTTGTTCGGTGTAGTCAAAGTCTTGCCGATACGATGGGTGATCTTCAAGTTGTTGGAGGAATCAAGAAGCTCAACAACCAAAACTATAACACGTGGGCAACGTGTATAGAGTCTTACCTTCAAGGTCAAGACTTGTGGGAGGTTGTCGGTGGTAGTGAAGTTACACAACCGGCAGCGGAAGATGCTAACGGCGTCTTGCGGAAGTGGAAAATTAAAGCAGGCAAATCAATGTTTGGCTTAAAAACCACAATAGAAGAAGAAATGTTGGA